>NC_036860.1:51317958-51347568 GCF_002910315.2 Salvelinus sp. IW2-2015 | reverse complement strand
GCTTACTGGGGGCTAGTTCCACTACCCGCTCAGTGTTACCTCTGCTACTGAGGCTAGTTCCAACCTAACCCTCAGGTTACACGCTTGCTTACTGAGCGACTAGTTCCACTAACCCACTCAGTGTTACCGCTGCATACTGGGGGCTAGTTCCACTACCCACAATCAGTGTTACCACTGCATACTGGGACTAGTTCCACTAACCACCCTCAGATGTTTCCTCTGCTTACTGAGGTCTAGTTCCACTAACCCACCTCAGTGTCTACCTCTGCTTACTGAGGGCTAGTTCCACTAACCCACCCGCAGTGTTACCGCTGCATTACTGAGGGCTAGTTCCACTAACCCACCCTCAGTGTTACCGCTGCATACTGAGGGCTAGTTCCACTAACCCACCCTCAGTGTTACCGCTGCATACTGAGGGCTAGTTCCACTAACCACCCTCAGTTACGCGCGCTACTGAGGGCTAGTTCCACTAACCCACCCTTCAGTTTACTCTGCTTACTGAGGGCTAGTTCCACTAACCCACCCTCAGTGTTACCTCGCTTACTGAGGGCTAGTTCCACTAACCCTCAGTGTTACCGCTGCTTACTGAGGACTAGTTCCACTAACCCCCTCAGTGTTACCGCTGCATACTGAGGGCTAGTTCCACTAACCCACCATCCAGTGTACCCTGCATACTGAGACTAGTTCCACTAACCCACCCTCAGTGTTACCTCTCTGCTGACTGAGGCAGTTCCACTAACCCACCCTCAGTGTTACCTCTGCTTACTGAGGCTAGTTCCACTAACCCACCCTCAGTGTTACCGCTGCATACTGAGGCTAGACACTAACCCACCCTCAGTGTTACCTCTGCTTACTGAGACTAGTTCCACTAACCAACCCCTCCCAGTGTTCCACGCTTACTGAGGGCTATTCCACTAACCCACCCTCAGTGTTACCGCTGCAACTGAGGGCTAGTTCCACTAAACCCACCTCAGTGTTACCGCTTACTCAGGGCTAGTTCCACTAACCACCCTCAGTGTCTGCTGCATACTGAGGGCTAGTCCACTAACCCACCCTCAGTGTTACCGCTGCATACTGAGTCTAGTTCACTAACCACCCTCAGTGTTACCTCTGCTTACTGAGGACTAGTTCCACTAACCCACCCTCAGTGTTACCGCTGCATACCGAGGGCTAGTTTCACTAACCCACCTCAGTTTACCGCTGCATACTGAGGGAGTTTCACTAACCCACCCTCAGTGTTACCAGCTGCATACTGAGGGCTAGTTCCACTAACCCACCCTCAGTGTTGCCGCTGCATACTGAGGGCTAGTTCCACTACCCACCCTCAGTGTTACCGCTGCTTACTGAGGGCTAGTCCACTAACCCACCCTCAGTGTTACCGCTGCATACTGAGGGCTAGTTCCACTAACCCACCCTCAGTTGTTACCGCTGCATACTGAGGCTAGTTCACTAAACCCACCCTCAGTGTTACGCTGCATACTGAGGGCTAGTTCCACTACCCACCCTCAGTGTTACGCTGCATACTGAGGCTAGTTCTGCTGTAATACACTGGGGAAAGCACTCAGTCACATGGCCCGTGAAGGGACTTGTTTTTAACTTTTTGAAAATACCAATTTTCTGCCTGTGAAATTAAAGATGGCCGTGTGTGTGAGTGTGTGTGTACGTCTTACATAATTGTTATTCTGCAGGCTGTGGGTTGTGCCTTTGATTGAGCTCACGGCTGCCAGGCCTGTTTGCCGCCTGCCAGGCCCCGGAAACTGGATCTCAGGGTCATTTAGACAAACCTTAAACACAGCGCAACCAYCCAATGAATGGCCTGTTGTCAGGTTACAGCTCCCTAAGACCTAGCTTCACAGCTCGTACTGCTGATTGGTGTTAAGAGAAGCCCATGCATCATCTAGAATTAAATACCTGATTTGAGCACTCCCGTTGCTTGAGTATTTATTTATGCACAGTCGGGTGGTAGGCGTGTTGCAAACACGTTTGCTCTGAAGTTGTTGTGTTGCAAACCTGTAATCCACGGGTGCAATCATGATGCACTGATTTCAGTACACACCCAACAAGCTGAAGCAGTTTCAATGTCTGTATGTGCATACAGGTGTGTGTGTGTGTTTGTGTATGGGGTGGGGGGGGGGGGTGTCACTTAGGGTCACAAGGCCACAGTACGTCCCTCCAACTCCAACGACTTTTCAGATCGGATCATAGCTCTGTGTCCCTAGAGGGTTACTGTAACATGTTGCCTTGTTTCGCTTTACTTCTGGCTGACTGAATACCAGTCAGTATAGTATGAGGGGGCTGCCGTGCTACTGAGTCTGTGACACACCACCATCCACAGTACATGTGGTGCTGTACTGTGTGATGTCAGTGCTTCAAAGTCCCTCATTGTCCCACCACATAGACGCACAGCCATTTATTTTCACTCCTGATAGATCAGCACATACTGCTGTATGGAACTCTGCCTTCATGTTCTCTCTCCTTCCTCCTTCATCTCCCGTTGCTCTGCTTATTTCTGCACAACTTTAGGCTGCTGTTTTCTGAAGTGTTCCCAATAATAATGACTGCTGCGAGATAAAAGTTATTTTTAGGTCATTGTGTTTGTCTTTCTGACTCACTGAATGTTTGGTTGAAACCGTCTGTTGTTGTTGTAGATGCTGTTTGCGGGCTATGCACAGATCTTCTCTGAATACTGGGCATCATTTATGATGTATGTTCCCCTACCCTTTATCTTTTTCTCATCCTGACAATGTTGTTGTTGTTGGAAACTGTCCCATTATTATTTAATCTGTCTGTTACACACGTGGGATGTTCAATAACTCACCTAGAGTCCATAGCTACGACTYTTTAAGCAACCACACACATCATCGTCAGCACTAGGCTTTATTTTCTCAAAAAGAGAGAGAGAGATTTGTTGGCATACAGTCAGTCGTTCAATTATCTCTGCACTTCATTTTGTGTTCTGTACGGCAGCATCATTTACGAGAGATCAGATCCATTCAGTCATCCTTGTCCTGGAACAAAAAAACAGCCAGTAATTACAAACATTTAGACCCCTGAAAGAGACGCATTTGATATGTGATCCCTAAAGCTGTTAAGTCTTTTCTTTTGAGGTGCAAATGAACAGTGTGAACACTGAAAAAATAGCACACGGGCCCTGTGACGCAGTTATCACCGACGCAGCTTGAGAGCCAATTGAGCAGTGACGGGCCTGGCTATTCTGGCACACAATGGGGGGAAAAGTGCAGAGGTAGGCTGTGGTAATTGAGCATGTGGGCAGTATGATGTTTTTAAATGGCCCAGTTAATTGTTATTTAAGGAATGGGCCTTATCCCCCACTGAGATTGGTGGAGAGGGGCTGTGGGGGCATGTCATAGATGAGTATCATTATCATTACCACCCATCTGCATCTGGGGATGGATGCTCACAGACACCACAACCTCAGCAGCGCTCTCCTCCTTATCCCTTCCTCCCTTTTCCTTGCTCTCTCTCTCTTTCACACACAATTCCTCCCTTTTCTTAACTACCTATTTATCTCTCTCTTCTCTCCCTGTTCTCCATCCCATGCCTCTTCCTCCTCTCTCTTCCATCCCTGCGCTCCCCCTCTCCAGTGCAGCTGTGAATGGGGGAACTCTCACATTAAAGGTCTCCTCTGAGTCCTATTTCACACCATTACCGTGATCTGTCTCTCCTTTTAAGATATGCTAAACCGCTATGGCGGCTGTATGATCTTATTGCTTTCTATTGCTCCAGACAGTGAAGACACGAGGTGACATATTGAGAGATAATGATTTTAATTAAATAGAATAACAAGTGATTGACAGCTCTGTCCCCATCTTGCGTGTGCAATTACTCTGGACTCCTCTTATTCCCCAAGCAGAGGTCAACGACTAGTGGCATTTGGACCATGATGGAACTGTTGCATTTTAAAAGGGACAGAAGAAAATGACTTTACTCCAATGGTTTGCCTCCTCCAGGAAAGTGGGGAGATAGGAATGTACTCTGTAATGATGTGCTATTACAGCACTTGTTGAAATGTGCTCATACTGGAACTGTGTGCCTTTTAGTGTCTTAAGAGTCTTAAGAACTTGACGGTGGTTTAAAAAATACCCAGCTGTCAATCACTTGGTGATTTGATCTAATAGAAGCCATTTGATGTTCTGACCGTAGAGGCCTACCAGGAAAATGTTGTTTCCTCATTTAGCCTTGAAAGGTGGTGTCATCTGTCTGTATATGTGGGGACAGACATCCCCACAGTGCTGTGTTATGGCATGTTGTGAACCTCCATGTGTTGGTGACAATGTTATTTTAGTCTGGCAGTGGGTGGATGGACGTCCAGAGCTGTGACGTGGCCAGAGGTCCAGCCTCAGTGAACTGTGGCAGGGTGGAAAGTTTCCCCCAAGCAGTCACACCAGCCTGCTCCCAGCTCCATATCTCCATGGCTCCATGCTCGGCCTTTGACTACGCATGGAAAAATAGTTATATTTAGAAATAGTGTTGCGGGGGATGCTGCTGCTGCTCGAGAGAGATGCATTCATATGTTAAAGCCCTTTGCCCGGGCTGGCTATGAATGATTCACTCACACAGACACATAAACACACGGCAGCACCTGCAAGAAAACGTCATAGGGACATGCTCTGAACTGCTCTGAGGCTGTCTGCCTCACTGCTCACCTGCTCTCATTATTCCCTTCAAACCCAGCCACCTCAACCCCCTCTAGTTTTACAGCTGTGTTCCAGCTTCACAAGGATGGAGTACCCAGAGACGGAGCCACTGTGGTTAWTCTGAGGATGTTGCCTGCTCCTCCACTAACATCACTCTGGGTTATTTTATGAGTCTGGCCCATGTTGTTCTTTATGTTCCCTGTTAGTTTATTGCTCCCATTTGCCTCCTCCTCCCCTACAGCTGAAGATTATAACCTAGATCAAACTAGTCTCTGAGACACCCGCCTTCCCTCTCCCACCTCTCCCTATACAGGCAGGCTTACCCACAGTATAGTACAGTACAGTAGACTACAGCCTTCGGCATCATCCCTCGTCACTGACCTATAGACAGCCGTAATGACTGCCTGCATCTTTGGCCCTCTGGCTCCGACATGCTTTAGCAATACCAATCTAATTGAGCAACACACCATATTCTATTTGTTACTCTGATTGATCGTTCCTCCTGCAGTGTAACAATAGCTAAGGGCTTTACAAGCCCCCGTACCTCTCTGATTCAGATGGGTTGGGTTAAATGCGGAAGACACAGTTCAGTTGAATGCATTCAGTTGTACCACTGACTAGGTATCCTCCTTTCCCTTCTAGGCTGGCTGGGGGACTCAGACATGATATTTGGTGTTAGTTTCAGTTGAATCGTCAGGCTGAGTGGCTGGTTCTCATATCACATTGGTCTGAGGTGGTTCATGGTTTTTTCTCACCAACTATGGACAATGGTCCGTCTTTACGGATATAAATAACTAGGACATGGTGGTCAGGACCCAAGCAAACTCTTTTTTAGAGAAGGAGAGGCTGGTCTATATAAGGAGATGGGTAGAGAAGAAGAAAGGGAGAGGGAGAGCGGGAGAGAGAGGGTAGAGAGGGAGAGAAGAGAGAGAGAGAGGGTAGAGAGGAGGGAGAGGGGTAGAGAGGGGAGAGAGGGAGGAGAGAGAGAGGGATGGAGAGAAGTATGAGAGGAGAGAGGGAGAGAGAGAGGGGGAGAGAGGGAGAGAGGGAGGGAGAGAGAGAGAGACAGAGGGAACTGCAGAAACAGAGGGCATCCTAACATTTCAGCCAAGTATCTTTATTATGATTCTCTGGGCCAGTTGTTCTGAATCAGATCTTCTGGGGATCTTTTCTATCATAAGGCATGATGGGTATGATTTCCCCACATGCTTGACATCTCAAGCCAACCTCCTATCAGCAGTGCATGGTAACCTTGCAGGCCTCTCCTTCTGTAAAGGACTGAGCCTTTTCTATTAAGTCTGCTGTGGAACAATAACCTCTTTATATAAAGTAGTGCTCAGCTGAACTTTTGTCAGGTCGACRAGGTATGTGTGTGTACATGTGTGTGTGTATGTGTGTGTGTATGTTCGTGCCTGTGTGTGTGTCGCAGTGTGATGGTCTGGTCTGAAATAAAACCCTGTGGTTGATGCAGTYTGTTTGGCTCAGTGTGACTGACTGCAGCAGGGTTCTGTGTTCAGCCAATGACACCTGGCGATGTCAGGAAGGGAACATAGCGTGGGCCCATTTCAGACGTGGTTGCTCACGGAGACGGAGCGTAGAACTATCGGGAGCAGGAACACCCATCCAAAGTGTTAATGTAAGTGATCCATGTTAAAGAAATGGAAGCACTTAAAGTGTGTGATTGTGTTGGACGGCTGTGCTTCATCATGGAGAGAGAGAGGGAGGGAAAGAGAGAGAGAGATGTTCAAATTCACTAGTTATTCATTTTTGTTGTCTATATTAAAACAGTTAATTTTGATCCTGAGTGTAGGTTATTTCCCTGACATCTGGAACCAAGGACCCATAACCCCAATATTTAAGAAGTGTAAACTGCATTAATAAGCACAATGTCTTGAGTGAAAGCCAAATTGGATTTATACCAAAACATTGCACGACAGATCATATTTCCATCCTACACACCCTGACAGATAAACATGTCCACCAAAATAACACCCAAATGTATGCTAGCTTTATTGACTTCCAAAAAGCATTTGATTCTAATTGGCATACAGGACTGTTCTACAAAGTTATTGAAAGTGGCGTATGGGGTATAACATATGACATAATTAAATCAATATGTGCAGCATCAAAATTGGCAAGAAAATAACAGAATGTGTTAACCAGAGGCAGGGCCTTGCAATCTCAGCCCCACGCTCTCTTATTTACATCAACGAATTGGCCACTATTCTAGAAAAACTCAGCCCCTGGTGTTAGTCTCCACAATTCAGAGGTTAAATGCCTGCTCTTCGCAGATTATCTTACATTTGTTTTATTTTAATATTTATTTATTATGATCCCCGTTAGCTGACACCAATGGCGACAGCTAGTTTTACCYGGGTCCGATATATAACGAAAAAGACATTACAGACAAAATATTTTACAATTGACATACATTTAAAACATGAACATGTAGTGTGTGTACATCTATCAGTTCCACATACATGTCCTGTGCCTGCTGTCACACACATCACCTGGACCTGCTAGAGCAGTACTGTCAGACCTGGGCCCTGGCAGTAAACCCCAAGAATACCAAAATGATTCCAGAGAAGATCCAGATCTTAGGGAATTAGACCAAAGTTCTCAATTGGTACAAAATTGGCACACAATATATAGAATACTGCACACACTACAATTACTTAGATTTAAATATATAGAGTACTGCACACACTACAYTTACTTTGATTTAAATGCAATATCAACTGGGCACCTAAAAGAGGTATTGAATGAACTAAGAGAGAAAGCACGCAGGGCATTCTAGCAATTAAAAAAGGAATTGAAATTGAAATACCTGTGTGGCTAAAACTAATTGAATGTGTCATTGAATCAATTGCAGTGAGGTGTGGGGTCCACTTGCAAAAGCAGATTTTACCCAATGGGACAAACAATCCATTAAAACCTTACATGCAGAGTTCTGTAAGATTATCCTACATGTCCAGAGGAACACTACAAAAAATGCATGCGGGGCAGAATTAGGCCAATATCCACTAAAATAAAAATAAAAATAGCAATTAATTTTGGAAACATCTAAAATACAGTGACCCCTCTTATATCACTACCAAGCACTGCAATGCCAAGAGCTGAGCAAATAAATGAGTCCCCTCATCCAGCTGGTCCTTGGGCTGAGTTCACAAACCTGTTCTACTAACACACTGAAGCCTCAGGACCCTCTTCCAACCACTGCACCACAGCAGAACCCGAGACAAAACTGTGTTTTTTTACAAAATGTAAAAAATATAAAACAATTAGAAAGCGTGATTTCCCAAAATTTGAAACCCTTATTCAAGGTTACTTATTGTTGTTACCTATTGTCCCGTTGACAATCTTGAGAAGCCTTACATACAGCAGGGTTGATTAATGACTGAGCGATGCAGGTGACTTGTGGTAGGTAGGGGCTGCAGTGTGGTTGTGTTATGGGTGTTATTTTTAACTGACTCTGGGGTTTCTGAAGCAGAGAGGGGACAGTGGTGTATGTGGGAGGGGGGAGAGGAGATGGGGCTAGATGTAGTTGGGGGTGAGTGGTTCTGCCAAACATGAACCCATGAGGAGAACACGTCAGTGAGCCAGCTCTGCTCTGGACACGAGGCCTAAGGTCTTCCTCTGGTTGACTAGTCATGCATCACCTTTTGAAATGAAGAGGGAAAAAAGACACCTCCATTTAAGCTCAAATCTTCAGGGCACCGCCTAAGATGCCTTCTATTCCCATTCAGATGTGTAGCGCTGTGTGTGTGTATATGTGTGTGTGTTTGTGTGTGTGTGTGTGTGTGTGTGTGTGTGTGTGTGTGTGTATATGTGTGTGTGTTTGTGTGTGCACCCGTGTGTCTATGCGCCGTGTGTGTGTGCCCCTGCGTGGGTGCTCTGTGTGTTCAGGGGTATTATTTATCTTCTGACGTTATACTGAGAAAGGCACAAATTAAGAAGAACAACAGAGAAGAGGACCTGGGTATAGGGCCTGGGAGAACCTGGTATAGGGCCTGGGAGAACCTGGTATAGGCCCGGGAGAACCTGGTATTGGGCCTGGGAGAACCTGGTATAGGGCCTGGGAGAACCTGGTATAGGGCCTGGGAGAACCTGGTATAGGGCCTGGGAGAACCTGGTATAGGGCCTGGGAGAACCTGGTATAGGGACTGGGAGGACATGGTATAGGGGCTGGGAGGACCTGGGTATAGGGGCTAGGAGGACCTGGTATAGGGGCTGGGAGGACCTGGTATAGGGGCTGGGAGGACCTGGGTATAGGGGCTGGGAGGACTGGGTATAGGGCTGGGAGGACCTGGGTATAGGGGCTGGGAGGACCTGGGTATAGGGCTGGGAGGACTGGTATAGGGGCTGGGAGGACCTGGTATAGGCCTGGGAGGACCTGGTATAGGGCTTGAGAACTGGTATAGGGCCTTGGAGAAACTGGGTATAGGGCTGGGAGACCTGGGTATAGAGGCTGGGAGGACCTGGTATAGGGGCTGGAGACTGGTATAGGGGCTGGGTAGGACCTGGTATAGGCCTGGGAGGACTGGTATAGGGCTGGGAGGACTGGTATGGCCTGGGAGGACCTGGTATAGGGCCTGGGAGGACCTGGGTATAAGACCTGGGTATAGGGCCTGGAAGGACTTGGGTATAAGACCTGGGTATAGGGCCTGGAAGGACTTGGGTATAGGGGCTGGCAGGACCTGGTATAGGGGCTGGGAGGACCTTGTATAGGGCCTGGGAGGACCTGGGTATAGGGCCTGGGAGGACCTGGGCATAGGGCCTGGGAGGATCTGGGCATAGGGCCTGGGAGGACCTGGGCATAGGGCCTGGGAGGATCTGGGTATAGGGCCTGGGAGGATCTGGGCATAGGGCCTGGGAGGACCTGGGCATAGGGCCTGGGAGGATCTGGGTATAGGGCCTGGGAGGATCTGGGCAATAGGGCCTGGGAGGACCTGGGCATAGGGCCTGGGAGGGCAGGGGTTTCAGGCTGAGTGCTGTTGCCTTGGCCGCGCTGCTGAAAGCTCCCAGAGAACAGGAGCATTCCCTCACCCACATCTGATCTGCCCATTTATTAACAGCTGTTTATGCAAGGTTGACAGTGGTGATCGATAACATGAGCACAGCCAAGGCTTCCTTTGCTTTCAGGGCAGAGTGACGGTCCATACAGTTCAGGGGATGCAGGAGTCTTCACTCTGCAGAGCAGGAGCAGGGGGAGGTGCAGGGTTAGGGTGAGCCAACGGAGCAGCAGCACATAGAGGCAGGAGGAGAAGGAGAGGAGGAGCAGAGGCCATAATTAGGGGTTTGGCAGTTGCATGTTGGGTACTTCTGGGAAGGGTTGGTTTGAAAAAGTCTTCAATACATATTTTCACACATTAGTGATGACTGAGGGAGGCCCAGTCAGGCGTGACCAGGGCAGTTTTCCCACACGTTTACAGGTAATAAATACTCCCAACCCTGAGGTTAGGAACAGGAACAGGGACAGGCAGGGAGATATCAGGGAGAAACTCTCAATCTATCTGAGGAAATGTTGTCATTATTCTGCTCCGAGTTTCACACCCACAATGCTGTTGGATGAGATCAGGCACAGTGAATTGTCAATGGGGCTGCAGTGCAGACAGTGCAGTAGGACTTCAGAGGGATAAACAGCAGTGTTGTTGACTGAGTCAGAGGCTGGGGGAGGCTGTCCACATCAGCGCCACTTAGTGGAGGACAGTCATCAGGCCGGGGGATCACAGGCAGGGACATGGACCCACGTAGTCACAGCTTTTATGGAAAGATGACATTTGCTTTGAACCTTTACCAGACACTGTATTTCCACCAGCACTGCTGAGGTAATCCAGGAAGTGCAAATTGCTTCTCGCCTCGCCGTGCACTTTGTATGGCTGACTGAGGAGGAGCACAGAGTAAAGAGAGGGGGGGCTGGCCTCCTGGGGCCTGTTCTGTACTAACCTGTTAGGTGATGTTAGGTGAAGTGTTTTTACATAACGCTTTCATAACACATATAGGTATGTAACTATGATAAGTGTGAACCTTATGCATCATACACTACATGACCATAAGTATGTGGACACCTGCTCGTCCAACATCTCATGTGTGATTAGGCCTGGCTCGCAGTTGGCGTTCCAATTCATCCCAAAGTTGTTCAATGGTATTGAGGTCAGGGCTCTGTGCAGGCTAGTCAAGTTCTTCCACACCGATCTCGACAAACCATTTCTGTATAGACCCACATTGTGCACGGGGGGATTGCTGAAACAGGAAAGGGCCTTCCCCAAACTGTTGCCACAAAGTTGGAAGCACAGAATCGTCTAGAATGTCATTGTATGCTGCAGTGTTAAGATCTCCCTTCACTGGAACTAAGGGGCCTAGCCCGAACCATGAAAAACAGCCCCAGACCATTATTCCTCCTCTACCAAACTTTACAGTTGGCACTGTGTATTCAGGCAGGTAGCGTTCTCCTGGCATCRGCCAAACCCAGATTCGTCCATTGGACTGCCAGATGGTGAAGCGTGATTCATCACTCCAGAGTCCAATGGTGGCGAGCTTTACAACACTCCAGCTGACGTTTGGCATTGGGCATGGTGTTCTTAGGCTTGTGTGCGGCTGGTCGGGCATGGAAACCCATTTCATGAAGCTCCCAACGAACAATTATTGTGCTGACGTTGCTTCCGGAGTCAGTTTGGAACTTAATGAGTGTTGCAATTGAGGACAGATGATTRTTTCGTGCTARATGCTTTAGCACTCGGCTGTCCCGTGCTGTGAGCTTGTGTGTCCTACCACTTCGCGGCTGAGCCGTTGTTGCTCCTAGACGTTTCCACTTCACAATAACGACACTTACAGTTGACTGGGGCAGCCCTAGCAGGGCAGAAATTTGACGAACTGACTTGTTGGAAAGGTGGCATCCTATGACTGTGCCACGTTGAAAGTCACTGAACTCTTCAGTACGGCCATTCTACTGCCAATATTTGTCTATGGAGATTGCATGGCTGTATGCTCAATTTTACAAACCTGTCAGCAACGTGTGTGGCTGAAATAGCCGAATACACTAATTTGAAGGGGTGTCCACATACTTTTGGTGATGTAGTGTATGTCATATTTTCTCTAACTTTGTGTTGTCATGAAGTTGTTGCTATGGAACAGGGATGTGGAATCTTTACAATCATCATATGGATGAAAGGTCATTGAACCCTGGTTAAAGGTGTAAGATGATGGCCAGTTATAAAAGGCATATATCCCATGGATTTTTGCCTGATGGGATATATATGTCCTGGTAGGTAGGGGTGTGTCTTCCGGCCCACCCCACTGTGAAAGCTGCAGGTGCATGCAGCTCCGATCAGCAGGAATAGGATATCCAGGGAACTGCCAACCCCAAGTATGGCCTCATTAATTACACCTGTCAATGAATCCCCATGGATCTCTCTGTGTTCACAGCAGCCAGCCAGCCAGCCAGCCTGGAGATGCAGCGTTCTCTGGGTTAGAGAACTCTGTGGCTCACTGCACAACGCTGGCAGCTGTAGTGGTGAGAGAGACCCCCCTTCTCTCACCACACACACACACACACACACACACACACACACACACTCTCAAACACACTCAAACACGAACACACACACCTCTCTGGGGACAGCGGGAAGAATTTGATCTTTATTTAAATCCTTAAATTATAGCTTATTAAAAATGCATGGGTATCCGTTTATGAGGTGCTGGGCACTGTGGAGGCTGCTGCACAGGCTGCCCTGTGATGTCTAATTGGTCTGAAGGTTGCCAACCCTTTGAACAAGGGAGAGCTCCTGCAGCCTGCAGTGTGCTCAGAATGAGGATGGCTGTGTTTATTCTGCCTCAGCCTCTCTATCTCTGTCCCCTCTCTCCTCTCTCTCTCTCTCTCTGCCCCGCTCTCTCTCTATCTCTCTCTGCCCCCGCTCTCTCTCCACCTTTCTCTCTCTCTCTCTAACCCCGCTCTCTCTCTCTACCTCTCTCTCTCTCTCTCTCTCCTCGCTCATTCTCTCTCTCTGCCCCCGCTCTCTCTCTCTACCGCTCTCTCTTTCTCCCTCTCTCTCTTTCTCTCAAGACCAGGGCTGAAAGCTTTGCTAGAAGCACAGTGTAGAAAGTACATTCTGTAACAGTGTAGGACAAGATACACATGTAGGATCTTAATTTGAGCCAGTTTGCTACAGCAGGAAAATCATGTGCATTATTATGTGGGATTATAATTAATATACATTTTTTTGTAGAGGTGATACATTTTTTGTTAGGGCAAAATCAAGTCTCACCAGGGGCTGAGTTTTTCTGTATTTACCAACTTTAGAAGCCTTTTTAAACCTTGAAACACTACAAGTTTGCATTTCCTGAGGAAAATTGAAAACATTCTCAGCAACAAAAGGGTGATCAAATTAAGATCTTACATCTGTAGGTCATGTTATGATACTATTAATCTCTAAGTGCTGTAGAATAGAACACAAATATATGTGTGGATTCAAACCCACTCCAGCATGTGGTTTAACATATCAATAGGAGCTCATGAAGTCATGAAGTCAAGCATTGAGGTTCCTCATGGAAACATAATATAACSGTTGGTTATTTAAACGGATGTTCCATCCACCAGTGGCAGCTGAGTCCCATTGAATCCCCTCCTATCATCCCCAAAGCTCTGTGCTGTACTGTCTAGAAGGGAGGGGAGGCATCTGAAGCAAGGGATCCGTCAGCCTTCAGTCAGACTGAGACAGAGACAGTCTTTGAGGATGAGGGGGATAGACTCCTATGCTGCATCCTCCACTAGAGCAGAGCTCACACTGAGTGTGTGAGAAGCACAATCTTCATCCCCTCCACACCCCAGACATCGACACATACTCCTGTTCAATGTCAGGGCCCTCCCGCCGCCTCAAAGCATGATATACCATATTTGTTTGTTTACGCCTGTTTTTGTTGTTGCCTGAAKTCTATTAACATGTATATTACAGCTGAAGGTGTTGGACGTCCCCAGCTTAGATGTGAAGGAACCATCAGTCTGGGTTTCTCGGGCACAAAGACATTTACGCGAGCATTATCCTACCATTCCCCAACTCCGTCTCTCTGTTTCTGCTTTCTTATTTGTGTCACCATTTGGCCTAACTTGCCTGACACACAACTCTTTAAGCTTTTATCTCATAAAATAAATTGATTGTTTGAAAAAATAATATGCGGTGTCTCCGGATTGCACTGCTTGATTGGGTATTAGCATATGAATGAGAGCGGGATAAGGGAGTCCGAAGAGACTTATTGTGAGGAGGAGGGCTAGACATCCGATTTTCACCGAGTTTTGAACATGTTTTAACAAACTTCAAGGCCCTGGAATATGCCAGTGGAAACTGTTTCTGTCAGACAGAGCTTCACCATCTTAGCTAGAGGCTTGTCTTGAACCAATCACATCTCCCCAGCCGCAGACTATTCTAACACACTCATGAATTCACCACCTGAGGCCTCACACAATCAGCCATGTTTTGGCCACCACAGAAATAACCCAGTATGACATGATGGGTGAGTCACACAGATTTCTACTGTGTGTCTTGTTAGTTTTGACAGTTGTCTAAGGCATCAACAAACAGCATGGTAGAGGCTGGCTAATCTCTGGTAGTCTCAGTGGAATGGTTAGGGCTTCTGTCGTGGTTTGGTTGGATGGTTGGAGTATTGACAGACTTGGCCATGTAACACATGATATTGGCTCATACTACAGCCAGCTGCTTGTTCATTATTTTCTGTTAAGCCTGCACATTGTGTTTTGGCATTTCTCCATGTGTTTTTCACATGTATCCTTCTGAGAATGTACCCATATTGTTGAGAGGCAACAATAAATACTGTAAAAGAGTATTGAAAATGCAGGTTACGCCATCTCCTGCCCCGACTATCTCTTGACCATCCGTTGAGCCAACCATAAAGGTCCTGTGTGCTCAGTTATCAGACCTCAGGATAAGACCCAGATGCAGACAGTTCGAAATAACAGGACCTACAAAACAGGGGGCAGGCAGGATCAGGGTCAGGGCAGGCAGGATCAGGGTCAGGGCAGGCAGGATCAGGGTCAGGGCAGGCAGGGGTCAGTAATCCAGGGCAGTGTCAAGAGGTAGAGAACGGTCAAAAAACAGGAGAACTAGTAAACATGAACTAACGAGAAACAGAAGTACGGGGGGAAAACGCTGGTAGGCTTGATGAGACAAGGCAAACTGGCAACAGACAAACAGAGAACACAGGTATAAATGCACAGGGGATAATGTGAAAATGGGCGACACTTGGAGGGGGGTGGAGACAAGCATAAAGACAGGTGAAACACACAAGGGTGTGACAGCAGTGGACTGGCAGATCTTCTTAAGGCCTGGTTTCAGATTAGTGTTCAGTATTTACCATGGTGAACTGGTGGGAGGAACACCCACAGTCACAGACATGCTGTCACCAGCAGGCTCACTTTCTAGTCTGTTTCCTACCAGTCAGTCAACCCCAATAGGCCTTGAGGAGGAGGAGGAGGAGGGGGGGGATTAACATTCTCAGACATGGCTGCCTGGGCCCTCCATCACAATGACTGGCCCTGCATGGAGCTCTGTGCCTTGTATGGCCTTCCTCAGTGTGGCCCTGATCCTGTAGGCCACATGTCTGTGACCCAGGGTTGGCTGTGGCACAATGTAAACCAGGGGCCCGGTTTACCAGGGGCCCGGGGCCTTGGCTGGGGCTAGATAGGGCACAGTATTTGTCTGGTGTGATGGCCTGTCACCATCACTGAGTATGGTGACTGAACCTGAGTTCGTCAGAGCCATTGCAGCACAATGACACCAGCAGGCAGAATGCTGCAGCCTGCAGTCAACAGGAAGCCTGGTTGGGTGTGTCTGCCTGCAGCCTGCAGTCAACAGGAAGCCTGGTTGGGTGTGTCTGTCTGCAGCCTGCAGTCCACAGGAAGCCTGGTTGGGTGTGTCTGTCTGCAGCCTGCAGTCCACAGGAAGCCTGGTTGGGTGTGTCTGCCTGCAGCCTGCAGTCAACAGGAAGCCTGGTTGGGTGTGTCTGGCTGTAATACACCTGGTAGGGCTACCATACCTGCAGCTAATACAATGCAATCCTATTGAGCACAGATAAAAACGCTCAGAAATACTGAATCTGCTTCTTTGCAGAAAGGGTTAAAGCATTAGAAATTCATAAGATAACGTTAACATTAAGACGGCTACCTCAAGTGTTCACATTGCTCTCAGTACACATGCTATTTTCTAGATGGCCAAACGAGATGAATTATTCTAAATTACCTTGATGGAAGTAAACTGCTCACCCCTGTGCATCCTCAGCAGGGAGCCATCGCCAAAATGTGTATTTATTTTCACCAATATAGAATCATAAAACACGGGACGAGATGTTAAAACTGTCATGAGATTTGCCGTGATGTTGACAGAGTCGCATGGGAGGTTTATTTCTTAGACTGGGTTAAGATGTCAATTTTGGGACACATCCTCAGTAGTGTGCCTTCGAATCAGTGGGTGTTTCGGCCTTTAATCACTAAACACCAGGTGGTGGCCAGCTAAAGGGTGATCAAGCCTTAGCTTGTGTCCCATGCCCAATTAAGATTTCCCACGGGACTATGCAAGGCAGGGGCGTCCTCTTCCCTGAGCCAGCCCTACAGCTGACCGCATACCTCATATGCCCTCAAGTTGGAGGGATCTGAATTGGGTTCTCAGGTGGGGGTGGGGAGTCATGAAGTTATAGCCCAGCAAGGGTCCTTCCGTTTGATCCAGATCCACTGGCTGCCTCTTTCAGCTGCTTGAGAAACTGCTCTGACGGTCTGCCGCAGAGCCTGTCCATGGATTCCAAGTTCTTTCAGCAACCTGATGGTGGAAGAAGCCACGAATCCTCTGCATCCCACTTCAACTGGCCAGACTTTTGCATTCCAGCCACGCTGAGTTGCGTCTGCTGCCAACTCTGTGTAACGCAGTTTCTTACGCTCGTAGGCCTCTTCAACAGAGTTTTCCCACAGGACTGTGAGCTCTATGATGTACACAGCCTTTCGTGAAGGGGACCAGAGTACCATGTCTGGCCTAAGGTTGGTAGAAGCAATCTCAGGTGGAAAAATGAGTTGCTGGCCAATATCGACAAGCATCTTCCAGTCCCGGGCCATGGCTAGGTGTRCAGTTTCTGGCTTCGTAGGAGGATGCTTGGGCCTTTTCTGTCCCTCCCGYATYAATGTTGTTGTTTTGACGGGATTGCTTGTTTTTGGAGGTAATGAATTGGTTGCAATTCATACAGTATATTAATAAATAAATACAGTATATTTATTTTGGGGGCCGTGTTTGCAACGATTGGAAAGTTAATTTCAAATCAAATCAAATGTTATAAACAGTAAAATAACAACAATAAAATAACAGTAATGAGGTTATATACAAGGGGTACCGGTACAGAGTCAATGTGCGGGAGCACAGGTTAGTCGAGGGAATTGAGTTAATATGTACACTACCGTTTAAAAGTTTGGGGTCACTTAGAAATGTCCTTGTTTTTGAAAGAAAAGCWAATTTTTTGTCCATTAAAATAACATAAAATTGATCAGAAATACAGTGTAGACATTGTTAATGTTGTAAATGACTATTGTAGCTGGAAATGGCWGATTTTTAATGGAATATCTACATAGGAGTACAGAGGCCCATAATCAGCAACCATCACTTCTCTGTTCCAATGGCACGTTGTGTTAGCTAATCCAAGTTTATAATTTAAAAAGGCTAATTGATCATTAGAAAATTGCAAAAGGGTTATGTTAGCACAGCTGAAAACTGTTGTCCTGATTAAAGAAGCCATAAAACTGGCCTTCTTTAGACTAGTTGAGTATCTGGAGCATCAGCATTTGTGTGTTCGATTACATGCTCAAAATGGCCAGAAACAAAGACCTTTCTTCTGTAACTTGTCAGTCTATTCTTGTTCTGAAAAATGAAGGCTATTTCATGCGAGAAATTGCCAAGAAACTGAAGATCTCGTACAACGCTGTGTACTACTCCCTTCACAGAACAGTGCAAACTGGACATAACCAGAATAGAAAGAGGAGTGGGAGGCCCCTGTGCATAACTGAGAAAGAGGACAAGTACATTAGAGTYTCTAGTTTGAGAAACAGACGCCACACAAGTCCTCAACTGGCAGCTTCATTAAATAGTACCCGCAAAACGCCAGTATCAACGTCTACAGTGAAGAGGCGACTCCGGGATGCTGGCCTTCTAGGCAGAGTTCCTCTGTCCAGTGTCTGTGTTATTTTGCCCATCTTAAWCTTTTCATTTTATTGGCCAGTCTGAGATATGGCTTTTTCTTTGCAACTTGGCCTAGAAGGCCAGCATCCTGGAGTCGGGATAATGTACATGTAGGTAGAGGTAAAGTGATATGCATTGATAATAAACAGAGAGTAGCAGCAGCGTAAAAATGGGGGTGGGTAGCCATTTGATTAGCTGTTCAGGAGTCTTATGGCTTGGGGGGTAGAAGCTGTTAAGAAGCCTTTTGGACCTAGACTTGGCGCTCCGTTACCGCTTGCCGTGCAGTAGCAGAGAGAACAGTCTATGACTAGGGTGGCTGGAGTCTTTGGCAATTTTCCTCTGACACCACCTGGTATAGAGGTCCTGGATGGCAGGAAGCTTGGCCCCAGTGATGTACTGGGCCGTACGCACTACCCTCTGTAGTGCCTTGRAGTCGGAAGCCYATCAGTTGCCATACCAGACAGTGATGCAACCATTCAGGATGCTCTCGATGGTGCAGCCATATAACTTTTTGAGGATCTGASGACTCATGCCAAATTTTTTCAGTCTCCTGAGGAGGAATAMGCATTGTCGTGCCCTCTTCACGGCTGTTTTGTTGTGTTTGGACCATGATCGTTTTTTGGTGATGTGGACACCAAGGAACTTGAAGCTCTCAACCTGCTCCACTGCAGCCCCGTCGATGAGAATGGGGCCTGCTCGGCCCTCATTTACTTGTAGTTCACGATCATCTCCTTTGTCTTGAACACGTTGAGGGAGAGGTTGTTGTTCTGGCACCACACTGCCAGGTCTCTGACCTCCCATCGTTGTCGGTGATCAGGCTTACCACTGTTGTGTCATCGGCAAACTTAATGATGGTGTTAGGAGTTGTGTTGGAGTTGTGCTTGGCCATGCAGTCATGGGTGAACAGGGAGTACAGGATGAAACTGAGCACGCACCCCTGAGGGGCTCCCTTGTTGAATATCAGCGTGGCAGATGTGTTGTTACCTARTCTTACCACCTGGGGGCGACCCGTCAGGAAGTCTAGATTAGAGGTCGACCGATTAATCGGAATGGCCGATTAATTAGGGCCGATTTCTAGTTTTCATAACAATCGGTAATCGGTATTTTTGGACACCAATTGGCCGTTTTTTTTTTTTACACCTTTATTTAACTAGGCAAGTCAGTTAAGAACACATTCTTATTTTCAATGACGGCCTAGGAACGGTGGGTTAACTGCCTTGTTCAGGGGCAGAACGACAGATTTTTACCTTGTCAGCTCGGGGATTCGTTTTTGCAACCTTCCAGTTACTAGTCCAACGCTCTAACCACCTGCCTTACATTGCACTCCACGAGGAGCCTGCGTGGCAGACTGTCTACCTGTTACGCGAGGGCAGCAAGAAGCCAAGGTAAGTTGCTAGCTAGCATTAAACATATCTTATAAAAAACAATCAATCTTAACATAATCACTAGTTAACTACACATGGTTGATGATTGATGTGCCTGTTAATTTCTCATTTCTCATTTAAAATCAATACACAACTATATATTTTTAAACCTGCTAACATGAATTTCTTATAACTAGGGAAATTGTGTCACTTCTCTTGCGTTCCGTGCAAGCAGTCAGGGTATATGCAYCAGTTTGGGCCGCCTGGCTCATTGCGAACTGTGTGAAGTCCATTTATTCCGAACAAAGACCGTAATTAATTTGCCAGAWTTGTACATAATTATGACATAACATTGAAGGTCCTAACATTGAAGGTTGTACAATGTAACAGCAATATTTAGACTTAGGGATGCCATCCGTTAGATGAAATACGGAACGGTTCTGTATTTCACTGAAAGAATAAACGTTTTGTTTTCGAAATTATAGTTTCCGGATTCGACCATATTAATGACCAAAGGCTCGTATTTCTGTGTGTTATTATGTTATAATTAAGTCTATTTGATAGAGCATTCTGACTGAGCGATGGTAGGCAGCAGCAGGCTCGTAAGCATTCATTCAAACAGCACTTTCGTGTGTTAGCCAGCAGCTCTTCGCAATGCTTCAAGCATTGCGCTGTTTATGACTTCAAGCCTATCAACTCCCGAGATTAGGCTGGTGTAACCGATGTGAAATGGCTAGCTAGTTAGCGGGGTGCGCTAGTGTTTCAAACATCACTCGCTCTGAGACTTGGAGTAGTTGTTCCCCTTGCTCTGCAAGGGCCGTGGCTTTTGTGGAGCGATGGGTAACGATGCTTTGAGGGTGGCTGTTGTCGATGTGTTCCTGGTTCGAGCCCAGGTAGGGGCGAGGAGAGGGACGGAAGCTATACTGTTACACTAAAGTGCCTATAAGAACATCCAATAGTCAAAGATATATGAAATACAAATCGTATAGAGAGAAATAGCCCTATAATTCCTATAATAACTACAACCTAAAACTTCTTACCTGGGAATATTGAAGACTCATGTTAAAAGGAACCACCAGCTTTCATGTTCTCATGTTCTGAGCAAGGAACTTAAACGTTAGCTTTTTTACATGGCACATATTGCACTTTTACTTTCTACTCCAACACTTTGTTTTAGCATTATTTAAACCAAATTGAACATGTTTCATTATTTATTTGAGGCTAAATTGATTTTATTGATGTATTATATTAAGTTAAAATAAGTGTTCATTCAGTATTGTTGTAATTGTCATTATTACAAATATATATATATATTTTTAAATCGGKCGATTAATCGTTATCGGCTTTTTTTGGTCCTCCAATAATTGGTATCAGTATTGGCGTTGAAAAATCATAATCGGTCGACCTCRAGTCTAGATGCAGTTGCAGAGGGAGGTGTTTAGTCCCATTAATTTGAAGTCTGACTTTGGTGTGCTCTTTATTAATACTAACATACAAGGATCCTGGAGGAATGTGGGTTCAGACTCCCATGGATTAATGCAAAATATAACAGTTATTGTTAGCTGCCCGGCCTGGGCCCTGAGAGCACGTCGGCTCTGACACCGCCTGACAACGTGTCGGAGAAACGCATTGCAGTCACAATATCCTTTTTCTACCTCTCTCTGTCACTCTCTTCCTCCCTCCTTCGGTCTCTCCATCCCTCTCTGGGTTSATATTGGGACATGGTCTGGGGCTAGTTGGGCACTTCTGGACTGCCCTTCTCTTCACTACTTTGGGCAGAGAGCAAGGGAGAGAAGGAGAGAGAGAAAGAGAGAAACAGATAAAGAGAGGCAAATAGAGGCAGACAGTGATGTGAGGGGTTGGGGCAGGGGTGCTCGTGTGTGCAGTAGTTATGGCTTTTATGTACTGCCTGCCCTTTTCAGTGATCTCTTCCATCAGCAAACAGCCTTGTCTCTCCCCTCCAGAGAAGAGGAAAAACCAGCGAGCTAACTGGAGCTAACCAAACGGCTTTGGCAGCGCTATTACAGTATGTGTACTGTACTGTAGCCAGGGTGCAGTGTGTGGGTTTTGGCCCCTTTCAGGTCTCCACTCCCCTCAGCTAAAGACTGGTCACCGCTCCTCTCACTGTCTTCTATGGCTCCCACTGGTCCGACTATAGAGAAATGTCAGTGCCTCTCACAAATAGCAATTACTCTCTGACATATATCATCCAATTATATGGACACTTATAGACATGCTGATGTGAGGGCGGCCATGGGGTTAGAGAAATACTCATTTTGATGTTTCATTTACATTTCATGCTCACAGAAGAGCATGGTTAATGTGATTGTATTAGGAAAAAGACAATTAATGAATGAAATGGATGTGCGGCAAAAGGTTTGTAGTGTAAGTGATTATCATTGTCATTATTAATATTGTAGAGTTTTGGATAAAAAAATGAAATCAGTTTGGAGTATAGTGAAAAAGAGGCAGATTAAATTGTTAAGTGTGTGTTCGTGTCCCAAGGGTTCCCGTCTTGTGGCTCTTGAGGGAGACAGGCAGTACTCCACAGAGCTGTATGGGCGATCTGCCGTGCCCTCATTTAATCTGATTTGCATGCTAGAAAGAATTAGGTAATTGGCATTTATGCAGAACAAAAGAGGATCTGCTCTTGGAAAAAATAGGTTTTCATGTTGAATCGAATGCACTCTGTGTCTGGGCTGGTTTCCTCATGCAGCCTTGTGTGAGCCTCCTCTAACCAGGTTGACTGACTGTCTGACTGACTGTCGGCAGGCAGGTTTAGCTGATCTGTGTTTGTGTACACATGTATGGTGTATTACAGAGCACTGGGTAATTCTCCTCAGTCTATGGGTGTGTGATGAGTTGCCCCGCGCTGCGCTCTCTGCCACTGACTGGGAGATACGACATTGGAAGCTTCTCAKATCATCCAACCAAATATTGCACTCTTGTCACTTCAAATCTCAATTTCCAACGCATTCACCCCTGGTATGATTACAGAGAGCAGTAATCCAAGACTGAAAGAGGAGAGAAAAGAGAGAGAGGAGAGAGGGGCCTGGTTGTTCTGTAGTGGCAGCCATTAGCCATGTTAGTTTATGCCACAGGGAGGTGGTAGCAGGGGCGACTGGAGCAGGCTCACTCTACAGCCACTCTACAAATGGGTTTGAACAAGCGTTATCTGAGTACGGTAGTGCTACGTGCTGTTGACACTGTAAACCTAGCGCATCACGTGACTCCCTCGCTTTACTAATTAAAGGGCTTTGACTTCCAGTCTTTTTCAGCTATGCTATCAATTAATGTTTCTTTTCTTCTCTTTCTGCCGATATCACTGAGGGACAGATGTTAAATGAGCTCAGGAACATTAGCAGATTTTGTGGTTGGGTTAGGTGGAGCAGAACTTGGGATGTGATTGAACTAACTACCCCAGGCTTGTGCATGGCCCTTATCAGTGCAACAAGAGCTAACCAGAACATCTCTAAACCCAACATCAAAGATATCCATCCACTAATCGCTAATTATTCATCATTAATAGTTGCAACATTTTGACAATAGGATGCATGCATTCCCATTGAAATGGCCTATGTATGCTGTGGCTTGAAGACAACTTCAGTCTTATTCCAAATACATTTTTTTACCATAAGAGAGCTAGCTAGCTGCCAATATCATTTTCCCAAGGTCTTGTCTTCTAGCTGCTGAGGTTCAGTCTTGAGGTTTCGAGAGGCCTAGAGGGTAGAGCGGCTGGCTGTGAGCTAGTGTTTATGAGTCCTGCTCTTTGGAAGGCAGTGCAGGCTGGGCTCCCAGCAGGAGAGAGGTGAGCCAGTTTGTTCTACTCACCACACAATGGACAGGTTTCATTGGCACCCTGGTTGAGGCGAGCAGTAACTGACGGATGGAGCAGTGGGGGTCAGGCCTGTTACTAAGCACTGGGCGGAGAGTAAATTACAGTGCTGGTGGGGGAAGGCAGTGTGGAGGTGGGGGGTGCTGGGAAAGTGGCCTGGCGGTGCGGTCATGGGCTGGTTTGTGGGGAACCCATTGGAGCACAGCTCTGTCTCCACCTCAACCACACTAATGCTAGGGCTGAGCCATGCCTGGAAGCTCACTACGCTCACTAGTCATATTTTATCATGCCACTGGTTGCTTTATACACTACAAAATCCCTTTTTACTGGTTTATCTCTGTACTAAACTGATGTTGAAATCCCAGGTTAGAACTAGTGGCATGATAGAGAATGGCATAGCATGGAGTAATATTGCATGTGACTTTAACATCAATGAATAATATTTAAGAAGTATGTTCTTCCTCTGAGGGAAAAAATMATACCAGAAATGAAGAAAGAAACACACATGCGAGAGAGAGGAGGGGAGAAGGCTTGTGTTTGTTTTTGCCGGTGCTCAGGGGCAGAGATTTTTGGGAGATGTGAGGAGCGAGGCAGGCAGGACCTATTTTCACTGCAGCTGAGGCTTCAACTAGCCACAAGCTGTTTTCCTAATTCCAAAGATGAGAGAACCAAATATCCTCTATTGCACAAAAGCCCAATTTTATTTCTCGCACCCCCCCCCACCCCACCGCCATCACGACCAGTCCCATCACCTCCTGTCAGAAGTGTCTTAGCATATCGAGGACAACACAAAGACTTGTGGCTTTATATAGCCACCAAGATTATATTGCATTGTCTATGGCCAGCATAATCGTAGTGTATTACCTCACTAAAGGGGAATTCTGTGTGTATGGGCTATTGAGCTGGATGGAATGAGGTACCAGTGAGAGACTGTTCATCTCTGTATCATCCCACCTCTATGTTATGCTTACCCATGAGAAATAACTCAAATCATGCACATTCCAATGGTAAAATACCACCCACCAGATTTAGCCTCGTTGTTTGAAAGGAAAATATTGTACCTCCATTGTCTGGCTTCCTTGAATAGCGCACAGCCAGTTGAACCAGTCATTTCCTAAAACACAAATAATCAGCATCAGTCTTCAGGCAGTATACCTGCTGCTGCTAAACGACTGCGCCGCTGGACAAGTGACTGTGTGTCCTAGTTATGGGCTAGCTCTGTGGTCACGATTGCCTCAGCCATTACTGAGCGTTGAGAATAAGGCCATTCATTTAGCTGCGTCGTCAGCTAGCTATGGCTGCTGAGCTCTACTGAGCATTCTAAGAGCAGTGAATTATTCCACTCTGTTCTGGAGGCCCTGTGAAGCATGACTGGAGTGTTTTATAAATCAAATCAAATCAAATCGTATTTGTCACATACACATGGTTAGCAGATGTTATTGAGAGTGTAGTGAAATGCTTGTGCTTCTAGTTCCGACAATGCAGTAATAACCAACGAGTAATCTAACCTAACAATTCCACAACTACTACCTTATACACACAAGTGTAAAGGGATAAAGAATATGTACATAAAGATATATGAATGAGTGATGGTACAGAACGGCATAGGCAGATGCAGTAGATGGTATAGAGTACAGTATATACATATGAGATGAGTAATGTAGGGTATGTAAACATAAAGTGGCATAGTTTAAAGTGGCTAGTGATACATGTATTACATAAAGATGGCAAGATGCAGTAGATGATATAGAGTACAGTATATACATACATATGAGATGAGTAATGTAGGGTATGTACACATTATATTAAGTGGCATTGTTTAAAGTGGCTAGTGATACATTTTTACATGCATTTCCATCAATTCCCATTATTAAAGTGGCTGGAGTTGAGTCAGTATGTTGGCAGCAGCCACTAAATGTTAGTGGTGGTTGTTAACAGTCTGATGGCCTTGAGATAGAAGCTGTTTTTCAGTCTCTCGGTCCCTGCTTTGATGCACCTGTACTGACCTTGCGTTCTGGATGATAGCGGGGTGAACAGGCAGTGGCTCGGGTGGTTGTTGTCCTTGATGATCTTTATGGCCTTCCTGTGACATCGGGTGGTGTAGGTGTCCTGGAGGGCAGGTAGTTTGCCCCCAGTGATGCGTTGTGCAGACCTCACTACCCTCTGGAGAGCCTTACGGTTGTGGGCGGAGCAGTTGCCGTACCAGGCGGTGATACAGCCCGACAGGATGCTCTCGATTGTGCATCTGTAGAAGTTTGTGAGTGCTTTTGGTGACAAGCCAAATTTCTTCAGCCTCCTGAGGTTGAAGAGGCGCCGCTGCTCCTTCTTCACAACGCTGTCTGTGTGGGTGGACCAATTCAGTTTGTCCGTGATGTGTACGCCGAGGAAGTTAAGACTTACTACCCTCTCCACTACTGTCCCGTCGATGTGGATAGGGGGGTGCTCCCTCTGCTGTTTCCTGAAGGCCACAATCATCTCCTTTGTTTTGTTGACGTTGAYTGTGAGGTTATTTTCCTGACACCACACTCCAAGGGCTCTCACCTCCTCCCTGTAGGCCGTCTRGTCGTTGTTGGTAATCAAGCCTACCACTGTAGTGTCGTCTGCAAACTRGATGATTGAGTTGGAGGCGTGCATGGTCACGCAGTCGTGGGTGAACAGGGGGTACAGGAGGGGGCTGAGAACGCACCCTTGTGGGGCCCCAGTGTTTAGGATCAGCGGGGTGGAGATGTTGTTACCTACCCTCACCATCTGGGGGCGGCCCGTCAGGAAGTCCAGTACCCAGTTGCACAGGGCGGGGTCGAGACCCAGGGTCTCGAGCTTGATGACGAGTTTGGAGGGTACTATGGTGTTAAATGCTGAGCTGTAGTCGATGAACACTATTCTCACATAGGTATTCCTCTTGTCCAGATGGGTTAGGGCAGTGTGCAGTATGGTTGCGATTGCGTCGTCTGTGGACCTATTAGGTCGGTAAGCAAATTGGAGTGGGTCTAGGGCAGGGGTGGGCAAACTTTTTGACTCGCGGGCCACAATGGGTTCTAAAATTTGACAGAGGGGCCGGGCCAGGAGCATTTGGAGGGAGTGTTTGGGCCGGATATACTAAAGCATTAAATGTAGTGTGTGCAAACCTCATAGCACAGTAAGAACKCTACAACCCAATTTATTAACTGTCTTTCAAATGTGAAAAATAGCCCTTATCAGTTAATAAATTTGTCTCAAGGAATATGCAAGATATGGCATTTACATACTATTTCGCAGATACCGGGATGAGGAAATGTAAATAGATTAAAATAACATACGCACTGTGATTTATCAAGATTGCGTCTGTTTTTAATAAGTTTCAATCGAAGGTGCAAAGTTAAAGAAATCAACATTTATTGAAAAATGGAATCACTTTCAACATTCAAAACATATTATTACACAACGAAATACTCAAGCTCAATAATATCTACTTGTGTTAAACTCCGCAAAATCATGGATGGATTTTCCTGACCGCGCGCTCTACAAACTCGCCACGGACGCCCTCCCTTCACGCGCAAACAGTACACGTGTATCGTTGCCAAGCACACAGACATAGGCTGTATTAAATATCCTACCTGCAGCTGAAAATTTACATTTAAATTAAGAGCGATGTGCGGCGTGTTAATAAAGCTACTGTACCGCTGCTGTGCGTAAATGCGCATTGCTCTTAATTAAAAGACGCACTTCCAAACTTTCCATATGCATTTTTTCATAACACAGCAGAAAAACTCACCATTTCAGTGGGAACAGTGTGTTTGGTCTCCCTTTTTTGCCAGTGCATCAAAGTCTGGAGTTAGTTTTGTTGTGGCAATTCTCAGGACAGATCTGAGGTGTTGGTCAGTTAACTTGGATCTGTGATGGGCTTTGTTGATTTTCATGACGCTAAACGTCTGCTCACACACGTAGGTCGAGCCAAACAACACCAGCATCTTCTGCGCCGTCCTTCCGGAGGTTTGGAAACGCGGTCTCGTTAAGTGAAGCGTAAAAGTCATTCAGTTTAAGAGACTTGAACTTCTCCTTTGAGATGGAGTCAGACTGAAGATCGATCAGTTCCAATTGCAGCTCCTGCCGGTGCTGATTCGGGGTCTTGTGACAGGGGACAGGACACACAGTTGAAGTGACTTGTCAATTTTTTTCAAAATCACAGAACCGACGGCAAAATTCTCTGTGCAGATCGTCCAGTGATTTGCAGTATTTCTTCGCATTTCGGGCGGCCTCTTTCTGCACGGCTAGTGTGGGGAAATGTGCGAAAGATTTGTTTGACATTTGCCTGGAGAATAAAACCAGCTTGGATTTGTAAGGCTCTCACATTTGTGTACATGTCGTGCGCAAACTGATCTTTCCCCTGTAGCTTCACGTTCGCTCATTCAGTGTTGAAAATATGTCCACAGCAAACGCAAGTCACAAAGCCAGTTTGTGTCGCTCAGCTCGGGGAATTCTTCGGATTTCCCCATTAAATTAAAAAATGAGCGAATCTCGTCTTTGAGCTCCCAGACTCGTTGAAACACTTTCCCCAAACTTAACCAGCGGACGCGAGAGTGGTAAAGTAGGTCCTGGTGATCCGCATTAGTTTCTTCCAGGAACGTAATGAACTGACGATGATTAAGTCCCCTTGCTCGTATGAAGTTAACAAGTTTTACAACTGGATCCACGACGTGATTAAGCTGCAATACAGACTTACACAGAGACTCCTGATGAATGATGCAGTGAAGTAAAATAACATCCTGGTCAGGGTTTTCTTCTTTCACTTTATCCTGGATTCTTTTCAGCAGCCCGATGTTTTTTCCAGTTAAATTTGGCGATCCATCCGTGGTGAGATTGGCAAGTTTACTCCAAGGTAGCTTCATTCTCTCGATGACAGCAGACACCTGTTCATATAAGTCCTCTCCTCGCGTTTTCCCTTTCAGTGATTCCTAGCTCAAAAGCTCCTCCGTTATCTCAAAACTGTTGTTAATCCCTCGGATAAAAATTAGGAGCTGAGCAGTGTCTTTTATGTCGTTACTTTCATCCAGTGCTAGTGAATATAACTTAAAGGACTCCGCCTTTTTGTTTACTCGCTGACTATATCTTCGCAATCAGTTCCACGCGGCGAGTCACTGTCCTGCGTGCTAAACTGATTTTTTCAAACTTGGCTTTGCTCTCCGGACACAAGAGACCTGCTGTCTCTACCATGCACTCTTTCAAAAACTCGCCTTCGGAGAAAGGCTTGCTAGCCTTTGCTAATTTGAATGCCAGCAATAACTTGCCTGGTACTTGACTCTTGAATTGCAGTTTGTCGGTGAAAAAAGTTCTGTTGACTCTGTAAATTAGCTGCCAACCTCTGAGCAGTAGCCCCCGTTCTTGTGTTGACTGCTTGCTAGCATAGTTGCATGCTTCGTGGCAAAGTGACGGCTGATATTGTACTCTTTGAAAACCGCAACAGCTTCTTGGCATATCAGACATACAGCCGTTGATCGGACTTCAGTGAAGAAGTATTTTGTTGTCCACTCCTTATTAAACACTCGGCATTCGCTGTCCACTTTCCTTCTCTTTGGTCCGCTCATTTTCACAGAAGGGCTTAATGGTGACGTGAAACGAAGTGAAAATTAAAGTGAAATAAAGAGAAATACGCGCCACCTCAACAACGGTCAATGTGTTTTGAGTGCGCCATCTATTGGAAACGTGGGCATTGCAGGGAAAGGGAAAAAAAGAGGTTTTTACTATAATTTGGACAAGTTCGGCGGGCCGGATTAAAAAGCCTAACGGGCCGTATGTGGCCCGCGGGCCGTAGTTTGCCCATGTCTGGTCTAGGGTGTCAGGTAGGGTGGAGGTGATATGGTCCTTGACTAGTGAGTGCTACGGGGCGGTAGTCATTTAGCTCAGTTACCTTAGCTTTCTTGGGAACAGGAACAATGGTGGCCCTCTTTGAAGCATGTGGGAACAGCAGACGGGGATAAGGATTGATTGAATATGTCCGTAAACACACCAGCCAGCTGGTCTGCGCATGCTCTGAGGATGCAGCTGGGATGCCGTCTGGCCTGCAGCCTCTGGCGCAGCGGCCAACGGACCACACGTGGTCCCGTGGGCTCAGTTGGTAGAGCATGGCGCTTGCAGCAGGGTGTGGGTTCATTCCCACGGGGACCAGGATGAATATGTATGAATTTCCAATTTGTAAGTCCTCTGGATAAGAGCGTCTGCTAATGACTTAAATGTAATGTAAATGTTGCAGGTTAACACGTTAAATGTTTTACTCACCTCGGCTGCAGTGAAGGAGAGCCCGCAGGTTTTGGTAGCGGGCCATGTCAGTGGCACTGTATTGTCCTCAAAGCGAGCAAAAAAGTTATTTAGTCTGTCTGGGAGCAAGACATCCTGGTCCGCAACGGGGCTGGTTTTCTTTTTTGTAATCCGTGATTGACTGTAGACCCTGCCACATACCTCTTGTGTCTGAGCTGTTGAATTGCGACTCTACTTTGTCTCTATACTGGCACTTAGCTTGTTTTGATTGCCTTGCGGAGGGAATAGCTACACTATTT
>NC_036860.1:51307479-51316228 GCF_002910315.2 Salvelinus sp. IW2-2015 | reverse complement strand
CGCCAGTCTTGTCGGCGCCGGAAGAGATATACTCTTATATACTCTTCCAATCCTCCCCTGTCTCTAAGGGATGAGAAACGCTTGGGTTTGATGTCATTTTGAAGTCACAAGAGTGCATGCACGCACACACACACACACGCACTTTAAGTGAGGAACGTTAATCATATCAATTAAGTGCACTGCAATCCTTGTCTGGGGTTACTTAACACTGCACCGTGTTCGAGTTGCAATGATAGAAGTGGGAGCAATAACGAGATAAGACCCTTTGGAGGAGAGGGGATTGTTAATGTAAAATATAACTGCTGCTTAAAAACAGCCAGACTGTTCCCGTAATGGAGGGGAAGAGATTCCTACTGTAAAAATGATTGATCTTGTTCTTCCAAATGGTTAGTTACATAAATGTCAACAGTTCTTTATGATGGCATTTAAATGATAGGTATTACATTACCCTCTATTTTCTGTCTTCCTCCAGTGCTTTTCTCTCAGCCCTTTTGATCATTGTTTATTTTTTGATAACAGTAAAGCCTTAATCGCACAGGACTAGTGATTATCCGTTATTCCACAGGACTAGTATTATCCGTTATTCCACAGGGACTAGTAGTTATCCGTTATTTCCACAGACTAGTATATCCGTTACCGTTATTCCACAGGACTAGTATTATCCGTTATTCCACAGGACTAGTATTATCCGTTATTCCACAGGACTAGTATTATCCGTTATTCCACAGGACGATTTGAATGGGTTTCGTTTTTTCCAAACTGCTCCATGTAATTCTTTTTTTCTTCTTCAATAAATTGACGTTATGACGGAAGCCTGGAGMTTTTTATTCTAGGCGTGAAGATATATCAACATCCAGGCGATAACGCTACACTGATAATACGCTTGGCTCCCACGTTTCTAAACCAAACCAAACCATAGTGTGTCGCCATAATATTTGAATTGAGGAAGTGTGATCATAATCATTACGATATTTTAGCGATCAGCAATAGAAGTCGTAAATAGCCCCTCTGCCCTCCCAGCCTGCAGATGTGAGCTAAACAGCGTACTTGCACTTGAAAGATGTTTTAGGCAATGGATGAGAAAGTGAACTTGTACTGARGGATTTGGCAATGTTCAATTCATTGGCACAAAATATTTCAACAAAAGCATTCWCTGTGAAAGTTGATAGAAAACATATAACGTTAGGCCCTTCATATAGGCTATGCACAGCACTTKGTTTTAAGCATCAATTTATCGAATCAGTTATTGTTTTCTTGCGCAAACCGCGAGCAACACCTGTCAAACTCCGACATTTCTCTCAAAACACAGGGACTAATATTATCAGAATCAGAAGACCTTGGAATTAGTCGAAAAATAGTAGGTTATTCTGTGTGGAGTTATTACGCTCTTGCTATGTAAAAATGACCGACATGCCAGATTCGGACAAGACTAAAATTACGGATGTGGTGATTTGTGTTTGCGCACATAATTCCAGTACCAAACCCTAGCTCCCTGGTAATACAACTACGAATAGTGTTTAAGAGAAGTAATGTTCACTGGCCCAGGATCAGTGTGACCTCAGTGATGTACCATGATCACCTAGTTTGAAGGATGTGAAGTGGAAACGCTGTAAAGGATCCCCTGAGACATTACATTAGCAAGCCACGTATTGATGCTAGTGAGCTAGAATGAACAGGGTAGGGGGGAGGGTGCGAGAGAGAGGGGGAGAGAAAGAGGGAGAAGGGGAAATTGTATCCCTGGCTCTGGCTCCACTCTGGCTCTCTGCTGTTGCCGTAGTGTTGTTGCTCATCTGTCCTGGCCCCCAGAGGCAGAGCAGCTGCAGTCATTTTTGATATGCTGCATCCTGGGGGGGGGGGGGGGGGGGGTCACCAGAACCGTAGTTGTCATAGTTGGAAGTTAATTCCCTGGTTGTTGTTTTTCCCCCCTACTGCGGACTGTTTCGGGAAATACATTTACTATCTATCAATGTTATATGGGGGACACATGAGAGAACATCCTCCCACAGCAGTTGTGAGAAGTGACGTAGTCAGAAAGTGACACTACTGGGTGGGAGTTGATTTGCTGTAGCAGAGGCGTTTATGTTACACAGCCATAGGCACCAGAAGAGGTGGAGTATGTTATTGCACTGACTAATCGTTCCACGTTTCAACGTCTGTTTATGACGAAGATTATTCAATAATGCTTTACTGCACCAAGCCATTATGGTGTTAAGTCACCAATAATTACCCAAATGATTTACAGTAAAATTAGGTTAGTGTTATTATCAGAAACATTCTCACTACCACAACAGCTCCTATTTCTCTGAAATGTTGTTTAGTTTTTTTCTGGAATTGTCTAAGCACAAATGAGAACAAATCAAATCCCTTGATTTATGAATTCTCCCTCCCTCCCTCCCTCCCTCCCTCCCTCCCTCCTCCTCCCTCCCTCCCTCCCTCCTCCCTCCCTCGCCTCCCTCCCTCCCTCCCTCCCTCCCTCCCTCCCTCCCTCCTCACCACTCACTCCACTCACTCACTACTCACTCACTCACTCACTCACCACTCACTCACTCACTCACTCACTCACTCACTAGACTGAGAAGTTTGTGTAGCTCGTGACCTTTGCCCTGTTTCTGCAGCCTATAAGGCAGCTTGTTAGAGAGAGCCCGGGTCTGGTCTGGGTGGCCCTCTCTCCAGGCCCCTCTCAGGATGGCACAGGGCCAGGGGCCGGGGGTTGGGGCAGATTGACAGGTCGTTTACAGTGAGGGATGGAGGTCCAGTGGAACATAATCCCAATTAAAGTAGGGGTCAGTCATAGAGCTGTCAACCCCCTGATCCAGCCTCTCCCTCCACCTGCAGGGTGTTGCTTCATGCTGGAGCAGTTCGAGCAAGGCACTGGCCCTCTATCTAGTACACCTCTGGCCCTGGAACATGGCCCACAGCTGGATGTAGACAAGGGGTAGTAGGGGCCTCTGTCTGGGGCACCTGCCCTGCCTGGCTATGGACTACTCAGCGCCTACTGTTGTATCACTAAGCATTTTTTTACAGTGTCCTGCTGGTGCTTATGTTAATATCTGTTGAATACACTTCACAACATGATTCTTAGGTCTAAAGGTAATACTCAATCAGGCTAATCAGGCAGTGGAAGGCTAAAACTGTTTTAGAACCGCTATATCTGGGACGAGCCACTCTCTACTGTGGTGCTTGAATCCTCAGGTCCCCAGCTACAGTACATGCTGTTGTGTTCCAGGACATTGATCCTTACCGAGCACTATTAGAGTTCTGTCCAAATCCCCAGCCTCGTGCTGCTGCTCGCATCACATTGCATGGCTTGCTGACTGCGTCCCTGACACTGTTACTGTTACTGCCTCTGTGTCTGACATGGCAGGGCCAGGGAGGGAGAGGGGACCAGGGCACTGTCACTGACAGGAGGTTAGAAGTGTACTGTCTCTCTTAGCCTGTATTAGTCCCTTAGACCATCAATGCTTCTCAGGCTAGCTAGTTTAGAATCTATTTTGAAGTGCCTCATTAAAGGATTCATGTGAACTGACACATAATAACCAGCCTGTTCTCTCAGTAGGCCCACTCTAAAGCCACATGGCATGCTGGGTTTTCTAACAGGTACCCAGTCACTGTAGCCTACTGCTCCTAGCATCATTGTTTAGGTCATTTATTAAACGCCGTAAGCAAGTGTCTAATTAGCATAACATTCATATTTCAGAACCGTTCTTAAGAGACATTCTGGATTCGTCCGCTTCATTTGAATTGTCTGTTATTGGGATACTAATGTTTTGTTGATTTGCAGCGTGCCGATGATCACAGAGGGGTGATCTGATTGGAATGCAGTGAGAATGTTCTGGTTGTGTATGGGCCCATGCATCTCTCTCCAGGGTCCTATCATCAGCCATAAGCTGCTCCTATCCATCTTAATAACAGTACAGGCTGAYTGTGAAGTACAGCTAATCAGTCAGATAAAAGGGAGACCTGGGCCATACCTCACCATGTTCACTACACAACGTGAAGTTTTTCTCCAAGCGCCATCTACACACAGTGGCCTCTCTCAAGCACTAAATCACAGTGTCACCCTCAGTCTCCACCCCACTCCCACCCTACCTGCCTTCCCTCAACCTTTTCCCTGTGTGAGCAACAGCAGCTCACATCATCAGCCCCCCATCCGCTTATTCAAAAGCACGCCTGCTAGCTGAATGAATTGGTAGAGCGGCAGAATTGCAGTTTGATGAAGGAGGTGGCTGCCCTGAATCTTTAGCATCAGATTGCTGATTGCATCGGGGCTTGAAAAGGTCTTTGCTAGTTGGAGCCAGGCCTTTCATTAGCCTGCGCCTTGCGCTTGACAGCCTCTCTCTCCCGTCCCAGCCTCTCTGTCCCCCTGTGGCAGCACTTGTTTTCTGTCCTTGTGCAAATGTCTGGTGTAATCCTGGGCTATAGTGCTTGGGCCTGTCACTCCGTATTTGCAGTAAGCATCTTTCCCTCTCTCATCTCCTGAGCCCTAATTGTATTGTAATTAGCAATTAGCCATCTATTTATGCACACTAGGGCTGAGATTGGACCAGTTCTTAAAAGGGCAGAAGGAGAGTGAGGAGAGGAGAGGCCCAATGCTACAGAACACAAGTACAGGCCAATTCACACTTAGTGCTGCTTGTCTCAATTCTCTAGCTTCCTGTCTTCCCATCAAACATGTTCAATTTCTTTCTCTCTCTCTCTCTTTTCCATAATGRGCTCACACATTAAACAAAGCTTGTATTGATGTATACTGAAGAAAAATATKAAGTGTAAAGTGTTGGTCCCGTGTTTCATGAGCTGAAATAAAAGATCCCAGAAATGTTCCATACACACAAAAAGCTTTGTTGACATCCCTGTTAGTGAGCATTTCTTCTTTGTCAAGATAATCCATCCACCTGACAGGTGTGGCATATGAAGAAGCTGATTATCATGACAGCGTGTACGGCGTCGTGTGGGCGAGCGGTTTGCTGATGTCAACGTTGTGAACAGAGTGCCCCATGGTGGCGGTGGGGTTATGATATGAGCAGGCATAAGCTACAGACAATGAACATAGTTGCATTTTATCAATGGTAAATGAAATCCACAGCGATACTGTGATGAGATCCTGAGGCCCATTGTCGTGCCATTCATCCTTCGCCATCACCTCATGTTTCAGCATGATAATGCACGGCCCCATGTTGCCAGGATCTGTACACAATTCCTGGAAGCTGAAAATGTCCCCGTTCTTCCAGGGCCTGCATACTCACCAGACATGTCACCCATTGAGCATGTTTGGGATGCTCTGGATCGACGTGTACGATAGCGTGTTCAAGTTTCCACCAATATCCAACAACTTTGCAAAGCCATTGAAAAGGAGTGTGACAACATCAACAGCCTGATCAACTCTATGCAAAGGAGATGTGTTGCGCTGCATGAGGCAAATAGTGGTCACACCAGGTACCGCCTGGTTTTCTGATCCACGCCCCTATTTTTTGGTAAAGGTATCTGTGAGGTAACAGTTGCATATCTCTATTCCCAGTCATGTGAAATCCATAGATTAGGGCTTAATGAATTTATTTKTATTGACTGATTTACTTATATGAACTGTAACTCAGTAAAATCTTTGAAATTGTTGCATGTTGCGTTTATATTTTTGTTCAGTGTTGCTACAGTAGTACATCTTCTGCTTTCTGTCTTTAATTCATCGTCAGTGCTGGTAATGAACAGAACAGATGTAATGTTTACCTGGGCTGGCCATGGTGTAATATAGTGTTGACTGTGTTTGTGTGCCCAGGGCTGAGGGCTTTGATCAGGTTTACACTGCTCTGACAGATGCTCTCTGTGCTCTCACCCTCTCGTCATCAACATGGCCAGTCTGCATCTCTCCCCATGCCACTASTTCTATCCTCCTGTTACCATTAGATGAATTGGAGCGCATAACAAATAACTGCTATGGGCATTTCTGTTTCTCTTGTCATGAGAAATGACACACAACTTACTAGGATTATTTCTCCCCCTCCTGATGTCTGTGGGCTGTAGCCTTGAAAGGCGCTGTGCTATGATGAGGGACCGTACGCTCTAATCGGAGCTGGATATGTGATCTTAGACACTGGGGCTAGAGGTGGCTGGGGTGGGAGTGGGAACGTGGGCTCTCAGCGGGCCTGGGGGGGTCTACTATAGCGGGTTGTTGTGGCGGTATAATCCGCTAGCTTTGGAAATCATCATGGCGGGTACACAAGACGGTGATTAAGGATGAGGAGGTTAAGCTTTCTTATCAAGCGAAGGCTTTAGCCTGGATTGCTTGTTGTCACACAAGTGTTCCCTATTTTAGAGAAGGACCAAAGTTACTCAGCTGAAAACAGTTGTCAACAAATACTGTTGCAGTTAATTAGGAGCATGGCAGAATCAAGTGGTGCTGTTGATGCTAAGCCTGAGCCCTAAGGGTTTGATGGAGAGGATGGAGGGTAGAGTGAGGGGCTACCTCCACAGCTTTAACCTCTCACTGTCAGCATTGCTGCTASAGCAACTGTGCTCTGGATGGAGCCATTCAGCTTATGGACCAAGTCTGCCAGCATAGTCTTTTCCTTGCTAAACCTCTGCCGTTTATAGTTTACTTTGATGCATATTGGAGGGTCCGTTTTTGAGATAGGGATATTGTGGTAACAAGTGGGACTTGTCCTTGGTATGGTGCCTTGGTGTATCCAGTTGATTGACAGCTGGGTGTCTGTGTTGGGAAAGCGGAGGGTAAAACACTGGCCTTGGTAGAGAGGCAGTGACCCATCACACTGCTCTGTGTAGGAGACTGTAGTAGATCAATATACAGAGACATGGGAACACGGGGCTCTGGGAGAACAGAACACTACAGGGCCTCCCTGGTCTGTAGAGAGCTGGGGTGGTCCAGCCTACTGGGAGGATGGGCTCAACTCCTTTCCTACAGGGGATTTGTCCCTCTTTTGTCCCTCTTTTTATCTGAACATGCAGGTTCTGCAGGCAACATACAGTGAGAGGAACTTCCTCAGCTTTGCAGTGTCCTTCACTTGTTCAGTCTCTGGAAAAAGTATCTGAAAGCCTGTCTATTTCCGTTGCAAAAAGTAATTATCTAATATACTGAACAAAAATATAAATGCAACATGTAAAGTGTTGGTCCCATGTTTCATGTGCTGTAATAAAAGATCCCAGAAATGTTCCTTTTTGTGGGGAAAAATTAATTTTGATTTGCTGGGCCTGGCTCCCAAGTGGGTGGGCCGTTGTCCTCCCAAGCCCACCCATAGCTGCGCCCCTGCCCAATAATCTAAAATCCATAGATTAGGGCCTAATGAATTTATTTAAATTGACTGATTTCCTTATATGAACTATAACTCAGTAAAATAATTGAAATTGTTGCATGTTGCGTTTATATTTTTGTGTAGTATATATGCATAATAACTACAATATGTTATTTTCTCTGCTCTTTGTGCTGTCGTTCTGGGTTTCCACTGCTGTACACTACATTTATCTTCCTCCACTTTGTACATTTAGAGGTAATAAATACTCTGGCTTGTCTTTGCCATCTTCTGTATACATTTTCATAACCCTCACAGCTTCTATCTCCAGGCTATCAGACTGTAAAACATTCACCACTAGCCAGCCACCGCCCAGTACCCTGCCCTGAGCTTTAGTCACTGTCACTAGCTGGCTACCACCCGGTTACTCAACCCTGCGTCATAGAGGCTGCTGCCCTATGTACAGAGACATGGGACACTGGTCACTTTAATCATGTAGTGGTTAGAATGTTGGGCCAGTAACGGAAAGTGGATACAGAAAGATAGCCTATTGTAAAAGGAACCAAGTCCATATTATGTGTCAAGAACAGCTCCAAAACGAAAGCAAAGAGAACATGACAGTCACATCATCCTACTTAACGACATTGAGGCAGTCAATCTGGGGAAATTTCAAGGAACTTTGAAAAGTTTCTTCAATGTGCAGTCGACAAAACCATCACAGCGCTATGATGAAAACTGTCTCTCATGAAGCCGTCACAAGAAAGGAAGACTCAGAAGTTACCTTCGTGCAGAGGATAAGTTCAATTGAAGTTAGCTGCACCTCAGATTGCAGCCCAATATAATGCTTCTCAGATTCAAGTAACAGACACATCTCAGCATCAATGTCGAGGAGAAATGCGGTGAATCAGGCCGTCATGGTCGAATTGCTGCAAAGAAAACCACTACTAAGGCAACCAATAAGAAGAAGAGACTTGCTTGTCCAAGAAACACAAGCAATGGACATTAGACCGGTCCGAATCTGTTGTGTTTACTCATTGAGTTCTACATGTTCAATTTTATCTAGTTTTGATGTCTTCACATATTATTATACAATGTAGAAAAAGAAAAAAATAAAAAAAACCCTCTGAATGAGTAGGTGTGGTCCAACTTTTGACTGGTACAGTATATATATGTTTTTTACTCTTGATTGATGTGATGGAATGTAGTAGTGATGTTACCACAGTATTGGTTACAAGTACAGCTGAGAAATTGTGTGTATATCTGAAGAAAAACATAGAATAGAAAAGTATATACAGCAATAGTGACTAGAATAAAGTATAATAATATGAAATGGGTTAAACAGTATGTAAAACATTTATTTTTATTTTTTATCTTTATTTAACTAGGCAAGCCAGTTAGACACATTCTTATTTACAATGATGCCATACTGGGAACAGTGGGTTAACTGCCTTGCTCAGGGGCAGAACGACAGATTTTTTACCTTGTCAGCTCGGGGATTCGATCCAGCAACC
>NC_036860.1:51294648-51305974 GCF_002910315.2 Salvelinus sp. IW2-2015 | reverse complement strand
ACACACACACAAACACACACACACTGGAGAGTCGCCCTCCCACCAATCAGTTCCTATCTCATCTGAGTTCTCTGCTGCTTTTTAGATTAGGAATAGTCCTTTTGAAATGAGCTAATCACACAATATATCATAGCTGGTAATGCATTCAGAGACAGCGTGGATGATTGCAGGGGTAAGTGTGTCCTTGGAGGCTGCAGTCGGTATCCCCAGCCTGGCCTGATGCATGTTGAGTTGAGCGGGAAGTTAAGGTTGCAGCTCCTCTATGTCCTCTATGTCTGTGGACTGACTGCAGGGTGTGCTGGACATATTGACAGTGATCCCTATGGACAGGGAACACATCCCTAGGTCCTGCTAGTCTCCCAGAAAACAGTCTCACAACACTTTGTTTTACTCTATGCAGATTTATTCTGTTCTACGAGCCGTCAGAGTTGTTGGATTTTTACAACTGGCTTGTTTGTTCTGACTGGAATTCTACCACACACACACACACACACACACACACACACACACACACACACACACACACACACACACACCTCCTCCTAAGTCACTCAGTGGAAACACCAAACACTCTGCAGCCATTTCCCTAGAGAGGAGAAAGAAGCGAGATAGGCCTGTTGTCTGTTGTCACCATGGAGAGAGAAATAGGGAAAGTAATTGCGTTGTTCCAGGGCTCTAGAAATCCCATCAGCCTTTGGGCAGCCCTGTCAGAAAGTATAAAGACGCCGCTAAAAACTTAACTGGCTACAGACAGGCTGGGGGAGCACCCTCGCTGAAAATGACTTACAAACAGTCAGATTATCTATCAAGGGAAGCAGGTGAAACAGCTGTAAAAGATGTAGGAGGACTAGCAGAGATGAACACTGGCTTGTGTTTATATTACCAAGATCGGCAGTGATAAAAGTAAGTGATGTTGATAAATACCCACGTAGCCTTTTACCACCAGTTGCCATGGCTGTGGTTGCCGGCGGAGGAGGATTCAGCTGCGTTACGCCAGCCAGGGCTACGGCACAACAGCCTACTGCCACAATTTGCATGAGTTCCCATGCAAATGGCCCAGAAGGGGGAAAAGACAGTGCTGGCGTGTGTGTGTGTGTGTGTGTGTGTGTGTGTGTGTGTGTGTGTGTGTTGTGGGTGGGTGTGTGGTGTGTTGTGTGGTTGTGTGTTGTGTTGTGTTGTGTGAGGTGTGTGTGTGTGCGGTGCGTGTTGCTATGCGTGGTTGTGTGCGGTGGCTGATGTCTTTGCGCAGTTCTCATATGCCTGTGTGTAATATATGTTAAGTGAGCGCCGTTTCATTTCTCTGTACATTTCAGGTAACAGCTTGTGCGTAACGAATGGTGGAGTCATTCGTTGTCTGAGGAGATCTAGTATTTCTACTCCTCTTTCTTATTGGGAATATTTTCACTATTCCCCCAGAACTGTCCTTGTTTTTGTCAATGCTGCTGTGCCACTGCTGCAACCTTATCTGTTGCCATGTTTCTTCTATCTTGATGTTGTGGGTGATATAACCTTAATATTCTGCTGCTTTGGAATTAATCGCGGGCTTTATTGCTCCCGCCATTCCTTCCTCCAGCACAAGCTAATACGGTGTTTGGGAAAAAAATGAAGAATCGTTATTTATTTGGGACTATCTTAAGTAGAGCGTCGACCGATTATGAATTTTTCAACGCGATCCGATAGCCGATTATTGGTGGCCAAAAAGCCCGATGCGATTCAATCGTACGATTTTTAAAAGTATTTGTAAATAATGCAGATTATAAACTACCGTGAAGACCACTTTTCTTTTATCCTCAATATGATATACATTGTCATAAAATATTTAGCCTCAAATAAAATACATGAAACATGTTCAATTTGGGTTTAAATTCTGCCAAAAACAAATGTTGGAGAAGAAAGAAAGTGCAATATGTGCATGGAAGACAAGCTAACATTTAGTTCCTTGCTCAGATCGAGACATATGAAAGCTGGTGGTTCTTATTTAACAACTGACGTCTCTCAATATCGTCCCAGGTAAGAATTTTTAGGTTGTAAGTTCATTATAGGAAATTATAAGACTATTTCATCTCTATTATTAACCATTTGTTCATATACCTCTTGACTTTGGATGTTCTTATAAGGCACTAAGTATTGTCAGGATGTAAAACAGTATAGCTCCGTCCCTCTCCTCGCCTCCTACCTGGGCTGACCAGGACACATCGACACACAAGCCACCCTCCGAAAGCATCGCTTTACCAATCGCTCCACAAAGCCACGGCCCCTAGAGCAAGGGGAACAAACTACTCCAAGTCTCAGAGCAAGTGATGTTCCCGATTGAAAGCTATAGCGCGCACCCAGGCTACACTAGTCTAGCCATTTCACAATCGGTTACACAGACCTAATCCTCGGCGATATGATTACGGCTTGAAGTCATTAAACAGTTAATGCTTGAAGCACAGCGAAGAAGCTAGCAGTTCCAAACGCTCCCGAGAAAGTGCTGTTTGAATGAATGCTTACGCCTGCTGCGCTACCATCCGTCAGTCCGACTGCTTATCAACTATCAAATCATAGACTTAATTATAACATAATAACACACAGAAATACAAGCCTTTGGTCATTGATATGGTCGAATCCGGAAACTATAATTTCGAAAACAAAACGTTTATTCTTTCAGTGAAATACGGAACCGTTCCGTATTTTATCTAACGGGTGGCATCCCTAAGTCTAAATATTGCTGCTACATTGTACAACCTTCAATGTTAGGACCTTCAATGTTATGTCATAATTATGTACAATTCTGGCAAATTAATTACGGTCTTTGTTCGGAATAAATGGACTTCACACAGTTCGCAACGAGGCAGGCGGCCCAAACTGCTGCATATACCCTGACTGCTTGCACGGAACGCAAGAGAAGTGACACAGTTTCCCTAATTATAAGAAATTCATGTTAACAGGCAATATTAACTAAATATGCAGGTTAAAAAATATATACTTGTGTATTGATTTTAAAGAAAGGCATTGATGTTTATGGTTAGGTTTGGTGCAACGACAGTGCTAAATCAAGTAGTGTTGATTGTTTTGGAACAAATGTAAAATACCTGAATGTGTTGAGGATCAGAAACAAGCAAAACGACGGAATGGTGGCTTGAAATGTGCCACACTATCTGTAAAGCCTTTTAGAAATGAACCATGTTTTGATTAGAGATAGCGGTGGCTGTTGAAGTAAAGTGCAATCTGAAATGACATTGTTAGATGTACAATAAAAACAATTCACCTTTGACAGATTCTCAGCATAGGCTGCAGCACTGCTTGGCTATTTAGGGTGTCTTCAGAGCGTGTATCAACATTTGTTGTTGCTTAAAGATCATGCTGTAGAAGTATTATCTATCCTGTCACAAAAGGCTAGGGGAAAGGATCATCTCATAAACAATGCTTTCCCCAAAATTCTATCTCACCATTAGAATATAGAGACCCCTTGTCTCTTTTTCTGTTCTCTCTCTCTCTCTTTCTTTCCCTTTCCCTTTCATCCCTTATCGAGGGGCCAGTCTACCGGGGATTCTATGTTTGGACTCACATTAAACGTGTTGTGATGCGTTTGAAGCCTGATCACCCATCTCTTTCCTCTCTTCAGATGGTCACAAGAACAAAGAAAATATTCGTGGGCGGATTGTCAGCCAACACAGTGGTGGAAGATGTGAAGCAGTATTTTGAACAATTTGGGAAGGTAAGGAGAATCATTTTGGGTTCCTCCCTTTTATGATTTGGCGGCAAGAGAGCCATGTCATTGTGGGTTGGAGGATGTTCAGTCCCTGTTCCAGTCCCTGCCCCAGCTCCTGTCCCAGACCTTGTCCCTGTCCCAGTCACAGTCCCTGTCCTCAGTCCTGTGCCATATTAGATTTCAGCTCAAGGTCACCTTGTGTAAAACTGAGGATGCTCCCTCTACAATATCAGCTCAATACTTGACCTCAATAATTGTCATTTGAGCATGTACTGAACATCTCATCTAGTGTGTGCATGGTATAATCTCTGTATTTCTCAGTAGTCTGGTACTCTGTAAAAGTAAAGCCATAGCTGAGCCCAGCAGCGCGGAGCAGCAAGTAAATATTCAGAGCGGGCTTGGTTGTAATCATCCAGACTGAAAAGGCTCAACACAAATTTCGACTTGATTGAATGACTTGATTGACTTGATTATACAAAGTTTTTTCCCCTCCTTAAGGAATCCTGAAACACTTGGGAGACAAACAAATCAGTCTGATTGAGGGAGTCGCTCTGTGTGTGTGTGTGTCACAGACAGGGAGGAAATCAGAGTAGTTAGTCTAGGTTTTTAAGAAGGGGAGGGGGGCAGGAAGTGGCTTGTCTCTCCTGCCTGCCTGCCTGTCTGTTGGTGTCTGTGTATGTCCCTCTGCATCCTCTCTGTCACATATATCCCTCCATTTATTAAATAACCTGGCTGCCCAATGCAACCTGCCATTATCGCCACACACGCCGTTTCTCTGAGAAGTCGCCCGGAGAGGGAAAACCAATTCATTTAGTTTCTTCTCCACAGAAAGATTGAGAAGGGGGGAAGGATGGGGGTTGTGGTCACCGCAGTGGCAGCAGGGCTTGTCATTCAGATGTCTGGGATGTACATGTTTAGAATGCTTTAGTGAGGAGAGAGCGAGAGAGAGCTAGAGGGAGAGAGAGAGAGAGATTCTCCTCTATAGGGTAAACACACTGCTAGGATAGCTACCTGGGAATTCTCTTTAGGTGTGGCTGTGTGTGTGTGTGTGGGCCAAGTGTGTGTTCAGGTCTATGTGACATAAGCCAATTAGCAGGATGTGGGCAGGCAGGCAGCAGAGGTGGCGGTTGTTGTGGGGATCAGGGGGAGAAACAGGTGGTGTGGTCACACCAGGGTTACTGCAATATCTCTCTCTATTCTGTCTGTTCCCTGTTTCCTCTCCTCTCCTCTCCTCTCCTCTCCTCTCCTCTCCTTCCTCTCCTCTCTCTCCTTCTCTCTCTCCTCTCCTCTCCTTCGTCTCTCCTCTCCTCTCCTCTCCTCTCCTCTCCTCTCCTCTCTCAGCCTCGGATAGAGTAGGATACAGGGAGAGGAAGGGAACTGACAGCTCTCATATACATCACTCTCTCCCACTGTCCCACCTGTCATCATTAGTAAAAGTGCACATATCCAAACCCCCAGCACAACTTCAGAGAGGCCCGTCTGCTCTACAGAGTATTACTGAGTTATCCACAGTACACTGAATACGTCCGGGTAATGTGCCGCTGACAGCCAGATGAATGGGCTTGAAGGACAGTATCGGTGTGTAATGACTGATTCTCATGCATCCCAATACCAGCGTGACTGACAACGACAAGATCTCTCCTCTGAGTTCCTCTGAGGCAGCACATTTCTACTGTCTTGTCTGTTTACTGTACTGTGTCTTCATGTGGGACTGATGAATTAGGTTCACCTAAGGCCCAGTAACAGGCATTTCTGTATCCTGTGGAAACGTGTAGGGGTGAATATGTGCCAAATAAACACTTGTGTCCTGCTTGAGTACCATTACTTGAGAGCTCTGCATCGTCAGATTTGTAATCGTTCTTACATGGCATACAGCTGTTAAAAAACACTTACCATCAAGAAACAACAAACTGGTAGGTGACCTTGATTAAAAAAGGGGGCCAGTGGTAACCCTCATATTGAATTACAGCCTGACATAACAGTAGAACTAGAGACCAGGCCAGAAAAGAGGGCTTAACCACAGTGAAGGGCCTAACCACAGTGGCTGCCTAACCACAGTGAAGGGCCTAACCACAGTGAAGGCCTAACCACAGTGAAGGGCCTAACCACAGTGAAGGGCCTAACCACAGTGAAGGGCCTAACCACAGTGAAGGGCCTAACCACAGTCAAGGGACTAACCACAGTGAAGGGCCTAACCACAGTCAAGGGACTAACCACAGTGAAGGGCCTAACCACAGTCAAGGGACTAACCACAGTGAAGGGACAAATTATCTGGGATGGTTTATGCTTAGTCATTGGTTTACTGAAATCGACTTGAAATGCGTCTCAAAACAAGGTGCTCTTATTTGGCTAAGCTGAATCAACTCCTGGCCACTTTGTTACTCCTGGCCTGCACTGTGATCTGTGCTGTGGTGGGGTGGGTTGGGGTCCGGTGCTGGGCTGGGCTGTAGCTGTGCCGGGGTTTGGTTTCATCAGCCCCGGCCTGCAGTTTCTTTCCAAGTCAGTGGGCTGCCACAATCGGCCCTTTATGTCCTCCTCTGCCCTGGTTCCCATGTCCTACTGGGTGGGAGCCAGCTACTGTTGTACCAGGAGCAGGACTCTGGACTCTTAACCTGCTCACTGCCTCTGAGCTGAAGGGGCTGCAAGGGGATGGGAAGGGGGAGTACAGGGTCACAGGGGGGACACTGAGGGAGCAGGGAGGTAGGGGCCCTGGCGCTTCTCACTGGTACTTTCTATAAAATAGTTCTCCATTGTCCTCCAGGAGTGGATGAAGATCTGTTTGCGTCTTGTGATCCCCTTACTTACTTACTTAGAGTCTTAACCTGCTCATTGCCTCTGAGCTGATGGGTCTGCAGGGGGGTTGGGTGGGGTCACAGGGTCAGACTCATTTGAACCTGAGATCTCTGTCAAAAACATTTTCCATTGTCTGTTCTCTAAGAGTAGCTGAATATCTCTCCACACATCCTGTGGTACCGCTCCCTTAGGACAGGGACTGGAACTCTAATAGTGTAGGTGAACAGGAGGACACAACACTCTGAAACAATGTGGTTTGTGCCATCTCTCTGTTCCTCAGTGGACCACTAGGTCTTCTTCTCACCACATTCCCCTGAGAGGAAGCAGATGAGAGAAGAAATGCAAAGATAAAAGAATGAAAAAAAGGATGCCTTGGTTAGTGACAGGAAATTTGTTCTGGTGCTCCGGTAATCTAATATCATAGCTGACATTTCGTTGTGCATTGAGATTTTGTAAATGGCTGAAAAAAATATTGCGTGACTGTCCGTAACGGCTGCATCCAGGACTCCATATTAGTTCATTTAGCATACCTGCCCAAGCGCTTACATTTAATAACAACATTTAAGTTTTTGAGGCGTACCAAATAAAAACAGTGCTGATGTCCATTAGTGCATTGCCAAGCTTCCTGTTCCATTGAACACAAACAGCCACATTTAGTTCCCTCTTCTCAACCAGTAAATATACGATGCACTGGTGGAAATCTTTGTTCTGGATTTTATGAGTTATTGTTTGTTTGCCAAAATGCTTTAGATGAAAACAGCAATGTACTTTCCCAGATCATGCAGTTATTAAATGCGTTTTCTATATCTATGAAATCCTTAAATCCTACCGTTTTGATGGTTTTGATATTGCAGTATTACAACATGAAAGACACTTAAAATCCTGGATTTGCCTTTATTAGGTTCTAAAGTGGTTTGCTCTTAAACCACAGGGCATAGACATCAGTTCAACATGTCATTTTGATTTACATTTGGTTGAGTTGTCAAGTAACATGAATTCAACATGAAATCAACAAAACATTTCACCTTGTCATTGGATTTAGGTTAAAAAAAATTATAATGAAATGCCCTTATGTTGATGACTTTTTGCAAATCCAATCAGTTTTCCACGTTGATCCAGTTTTTCCTCAGCGTGAGAGCTTTGATATGGAGGAGACATCCTCTGTGACACATCATACAGTACCTGCATCTCTTCAGAGATATCACAGTAGCTCACTCCTCTTCAGTCACACACCATATTGTAAATATGGTATTGGCACTGACCCTGGAACTGACCCTGTATATAGCTGACTTACTTTCTCGTGTTATTCTTATTTCTATTTCTCATGTGTTTTTGTTCTACTTTACTTTAAAAAAAAGTTTTTATAGTACTACTGATATTGATTACTGCATTGTTGGGAAAGAGCAAACCAGAAAGGCATTTCAATGTACTCGTGCACTTGAAACACCAGCAGATGGACATTTGCATTACATTTCTATACCCCACTGCATCTCATCTCACCTCTGAGTGTGTAGTCAAAGATTTGCCTACAGAATGTGGTGTGAACTCTCCATTCAGCATTTGTGTTGCATTTATCCCTCCAGACCAGGTTGTGGTCCTTATAGTAGGTTGTCTGTAGGACACAGCTCCAGTGTTAGTGCTGGTCAGAGCTGGGTTGGTATGAGCCAGCATCAGGTCCATAGGAGCTCTCCTCTGCAGCATGCAATGCTTGACTGAGACTATTTCATCTCCCTGTAGTCACTTGTAGTTAAGGCCTGAGACAGACGAGAGCAATGGAGATGAACTGGCCCTGAACCTGCTGCTGCTTCAGGGCCAGACAGACAGACACATTATTTAATATCCCCTCTGACATTCATTTGCCCAGTGACTTGGAAATATTTCCAATATTTAAACAACCGCAGTAGAATTTACTTTCACTACTATTCCTCCTGATGTTTCAGCTCATTGTTATTCCTGTGAGGATGGCGATCAGTGACACAATGTAGGGGTTGTTAAGCCTTCAAATCCCTCACTATGGATATTATCACTATCTATATGCCCTAGATACCTATCTATCTAGTTTATATTGGAGCTCTGTGGTGTCTCCTGCTCTTGGAGCAGTGCATCATGGGGGATTGACACACGGTGTGTAGTCTGTCCACCGGCATCCCTCTCTGAAATGGCTCCCCTGGATAAGCTGGGATTGCCTTGATTACGTTACAGTGCCTCATTGGGTCATTGYCTGATGGAACTGAGAGGCCCCAGTTGTGCTGCTTAAAGAACAATCTGTTAAAAAAATATTGACTGTGATTGGATGGGATTCCCAGCACCTGCTCACTGGGGTAAATCTGGTAAGGCAGAAAGCAGCAGCAGCAATCTTCCCTGTGCTATTGTGACATGAAGGAGGAAATGGGTGTGTGAGGCGGGAGAGAGGCTACAGCAGCCTTTCAGACGGCTCTTGGGTTGAGCACGTTGTCAAAGGAGCTGTCAGAACTCATCTGCCACTCAGCATCCCCCCCTTCCRGTGGCTCTCAGAGCTCCTAAACAACCAGGCAATGTACAAGCTGATCTCTGCTCTGCACTGTATGGAGCTGTACCTCAGGTGGGAAAATGCACCCATATAAACATTCTCAGGAAGCGATTAGGCCTGAAAAAGGCCTATTTCCTCAGATATATGGGATTTCACAGCCATGAATGTAGTGCATTAACCTGTAAGCACAAGCCCAGGGGCGCTAATAACTTTCCACTCTTGGGCCACTTGTGATCTTTAAACGAGGGAGGCACTTGCCAAGATCACGCTCGGAAATTAATACATCTCCCGAAAAGGGCTCTTTTGCTGCAGTGGTAGAGTGTTTTTCTGCCTCGGTGGAGCGTGTGTGTGTTTAGAGAGGGGGCTGCCGGTGACAGGTGATATTTGGAGAGGGGCGTCAAGGGCCACGTAGGCAGGCGCTGGCCTCTGATTGACAGGCCCTGCATTGCCACTGCAGCCACAGCCAAGGGAGAGCCAAATGAGAAACAAAATGATGGTGTCATATTTCACCTCACATCTGACAGGCTTCTGAAGAGATGTGAAACCACCTCTTTACCACTACTATTAAGTAGTTCTGTGCTGAAAAATGCATTTTGTTTTCGATCATGAGACGGCTTTGCCTAACAGAGGGTTGTCAAAGGCAAAATTCCATTCCAGTGCTGGAGTGCTTTAGGAAATGACTGAGTCAGACGATTTACACACTGAACAACCAGCCGTAAAGGAGGAAATGACTGAGTCAGAAGATTTACACACTGAACAACCAGCCAAGGGGGATGAGAGCAGGCTATAGGGAGGGGTTAGGGGGAGGGCGGTGAAAAATGCCATATACACAAGATGTGCGTGTGGTCATATAGAGTACAAACATGAGTGTGATAGGATGTGCGTTTAGTGGAAGATTGACGTGAGTACTAGGGTATGTTGACGCACTCGAATTTTCTGCGAGTGCACACGATGAACAAAACAGCCAGCACGCGGCAGGGGTTATTTAATATAGGGGAGAAATAGATAAGGTAGGGGAATGTGACTTGAGGCTTAATTGAAGATTTACAACACGGATTGGGGCTGTGGGTAGGTAGCAGTGGGGATTGGGGGGTATGCTGGCTCTGACAGCTGATGCTTAAAGTTAGAGTAGGGAGATGAGTAACAAAGGACAACAGCTGATGTCAGCCGTAGAAAATGTTTTGGGAAAATATGCGTATCGGTCTACGTATTGGGCAGGCAAGAGAACTGGGAAGGAAGCGGCCAAAGGAAGTGTTGGCTTGGGATGACAAGTGCAGAGTCAGAAGTATTTATGCACCACCTTGCGGAGAAGCCGCCGTAGAGTTTATTCGCTGAAAGGTTTAGATAGGTGTACGTAGGTCAAGACATGGGAGTTAACACAACGCTGGACAGAGAGCCTTATGCTAAGCTATAGGGCAGAAAAGATACGTATGAGTCAGAAGATTTACACACTGAACAACCAGGCGTAAAGGAGGAAATGGACTGAGTCAGCAAGATTTACACACTGAAAGCAACCGCCGTAAAGGAGAGAAATGACTGAGTCAGAAGATTTACACACTGACAACCAGCCGTAAAGAGGAAAGTGACTGAGTCAGACGATTTACACATGAACAAAGCGTAAGAATGAACAGAAGCCACTGAAAAAGCTAAAGGAGGAAATGACTGAGTCAGACGCATTTACACACACTGAAGAGCCAGCGCGTTTAAAGGAGAAATGGAAACTGCGAGGCCTTCAACTTGAAACATGATTGTGGTGTAATCTGGCCTGCTTAGCCAAGCCAGCCTAGGCCTTGAGAATACACTGTGCATTCATGTTGTCTGGTATTATCACAGAGAGTCGCTGTTATTTTACCATTCCTGTCCTCTAACAGCAAGGTGAAGTTTATATCAAAAAGCATATTCAAGAAGCGCTGAGGCAGGTTTAAGCTGCGCAGCTTTAGACGGGAAACCCTGCACTTACAACAGGGCATGCGAATAAGCAACAGTCCCTTCTACTTCTCTCCTGTCCCGTCTCAGCTTCTCTCTTCCCCTCTTCCCTCTCTCTCTCTCTCTCCTTCCTCTTCCTCTCATCTTCCTCTCTCTCTCTCTCTCTCTCTATACCTTCATCTCCTTCTCCGTCTCCGTCTCTCTTTCTCTCTCTCTCCTCTCTCTCTCTCTCTCTCTCTCTCTCTCTCTCTCTCCTAGTCTTCTATGCTCTCTCTCGTCTCGTTCTCTCTCTCTCGTCGGTAGTCTCTCTCTCGTGCTCTCTCTCTCTCTCTCTCTCTCTCCTCTCTCTTTCCTCTCTCTCCTATCTCTCGTCGTCTCTCTCCACAACTTCAGGCTTGCTCCTG
>NC_036860.1:51292151-51294623 GCF_002910315.2 Salvelinus sp. IW2-2015 | reverse complement strand
GGATGGTTACCTCCCACACACCGCTCTGTTTAAAGCACTTGGTAAATGTCCTTGTTGTTTTTTCTCCTTGCATGGAAAGGTAGAGTGTGTCTCGCCTGTGTCCGTCCGTCCGTCTGTCTGTTTCTCTGTCTGTCTATAGCTACCGTGGTTCGATGCAAAGGCCTAATGAAGCCTCTGAGGTATTACACGTCTGAAGCTTTGACTGCCCTTACACTAGAGAGGTGTGTGCATGTGTGCGTAAACATGTGTGTGTGTYCGTGTGCAGCTACCACAGCTGCGTCTCAGGAGCCTACATGGAACTGTGTCAGGGGAAAGAGGCCAGTGTTTTAGAGTAGATATGTCAACAACATCCTTTAGATGTACCAAATGGATTTTGTGTCCCTGGGAAGGATTCAGTCCTCATTTACTACTATACACTCAGGCCTATATAATGGAAAAAAGCTATTTTGTTATGAAAGCCATTTAAAATAGTAACACTATACAGTGCAAAATCCACCATTGAATATTTTCAAAGACAGCTGAATTGAATTGAATGGACATGATTACCGTGGCACATTAGTACAATGGTCAGGTAGATTTGAATGAAGGTGTTTGTGCCTTTCGGTACAGTGATTTGGCACAGTCAAGCCAGGGTTAGGCTATGGTTCCAGTGATAAGAGCCAGGGTCACCATCAAAGGACAATATCAAATATGCTATTTCCTGAACTTGAAGAAAAAATAAGAAAAAAGCCCTTTTTACATTTCCCAGTGCTGAAAGGAATTTTAAAGGAAATGCACGAAGAGATTATGAATGTTCAGAATGGCCACACTCTAATGAAGAGAAAGTGAATGTTAAGAATGACTGCTCTAATGAAAGAAAGTGAATGTTCAACAGAACCATGCTCTAATGAAAGAAAAGTGAATGTTTAGAATGACCACGCTCTTAATGAAGAGAAGTGAATGTTTAGAATGACCATCGCTGCTAATGAAGGAGAAAGTAGATGTTATGAATGACCATGCTCAATGAAGAGAGAAAGTGAATGTTTTAGAATGACCATGCTCTATGAAGATGAGAGAAGAGTGAAAATGTTTACGAAATGACCAGGCTCTATGAAGAAGTGAATGTTCAGAGACCATGCTCTAATGAAGAAGAAGTGAAATGTTCAGAAATGACCCCTACAGCTGACTAGACTGAACCATGAAAGAGTGAAATGTTCTATAGATAAGTGACCGATGCTCTAATGAAGAGAAGTGAGATTGTTCAGAAATGACCAGGCTCTAATGAGAGAAAGGTGAATGTTAGAATGACCATCTCGCTACATGAAGAGAAAGTGAATGTTCAGAAAAGACCGACTGCTCCTAATGAAGAGAAAGTGAATGTTCAGAGAATGTTCTCACTAACTAAGAAGAAATGTGAATGTTAGAATGACCAGCTCCTAATGAAGAGAAAGTGAATAGTTCAGAATGACCATCGACTCTAAGAAAGAGAAAGTGAAGTGTTAGAAATGACCAGCCTCTAATGAAGAGAAAGTGAATGCAAATGACCAATCGCTCTTAATGAAGAGAAAGTGAATTGTTTAGAATGACCGATCTCTAATGAAGAGAAGTGAAGTTAGAATGACCAAGCTCTAATGAGAGAAAGTGAATGTTCAGAATGACCAGCTCTAATGAAGAGAAAGTGAATTGTTTAGAATGAAACCATGGCGGCTCTAATGAAAGAAGAAGTGAATTTCAGAATGATCAGCTCTAATGAAGAGAAAGTGAATAGTTGAATAGACCGAGCCTCTAATGAAGAGAAAGTGATGTTAGAATGAACCCGCTACCAGCTCTAATGAAGAGAAAGTGTGAATGTTAGAATGACCAGCTGGCTAATGAAAGAGAAGTGAATGTTTAGAATGACCACGCTCTAATGAAGAGAAAGTGAATGTTCAGAATGGATCACTGCTCATAATGAGAGAGAGAGAATGTTATTTAGAGAATGACCATAAAGAGCTCTAATGAAGAAAAAGTGAATGTTCTAGAATGACAAACAACGCCCTAAATGGATTAATATATTCCGAATATAGCTCTAATGAAGAGAAAGTGAATGTTCAGAATGACCATGCTCTAATGAAGAGAAAGATGAATGTTTAGAATGACCATCCGCTCTAAGAAGAAGAGCAAAGAGTGAGATGTTCAGTAATGGTACACAAGCTCTATAATGAAGAAGAAAAGTAAAATGTTCAAAATGAATGTGACCCTAACTAATGAAAGAAGGAATGTGAATGATTCGAGAATAACCCAGGCCTCAATGAAGAGAAAGTGACTGCTTCAGATAAAGACCTAATAATGAGCGTACTAATAAGATAAGAGAAGTGAATATGTCACTGCAGAGACGAGAGGACCAACATTCGTAAAGCACTCGACACAAATTAAAGTCAGCTTCATCGGAGATGATTGGTTGAAAGATTAGATTAATAAAGAATGTGGGAGCTTAGATTATCAGTGCAGAGC
>NC_036860.1:51255610-51292126 GCF_002910315.2 Salvelinus sp. IW2-2015 | reverse complement strand
TTGGAGGACACAGCTCCAAGTGTTAGTGCTGGTCAGAGCTGGGTTGGTATGAGCCAGCCATCAGTCCATAGGAACTCTCCCTCTGCAGCATGCAATGCTTGACTGCAGACTATTTCATCTCCCTGATCACTTGAGTAAGCTGTAGAACAGACCGAGAGCAACCTGGAATGAACTGCCGCTGAACCTGCTGCTGCTTCAGGCAGACAGGAACAGACACATTATTGAATACTCCCCTCTGACATTCATTTGCCAGTACTTGGAACATATTTCCAATATTTAAACAACCGCAGTAGAATTTACTTTTCACTACTATCCTCCTGATGCCCGTTTTCAGCTCCATGTTTATTCCTGGTTGAGGATGGCGATTCAGTGACACAATAGGGGTTGTTAAGCCTTCAAATCCCTCACTAGGGATATTATCCTAGCTTTATGCCCTAGCGGATACAGTCATCTAGTTTAATTGGAAGCCTCTGTGTGTCTCCTGCCTCTTGGAGCAAGAATGCATCATGGAGGATGACAACACTACGTGAGAGGTCTGTCGCACCGGCATCCCGTCTCTGAAATGGCTCCCCTGGGATAAGCTGGGATTGCCCTTTGATTACGTAACAGTTGCCTCATGGGTCATTACGAAATGGAACTGAGAACCGCTTCTCCATTGCTGCTGTTCTTAAAGAATTCATATAACCTCTGGTTAAAAGAAAATATTCGACGTGATTGGATGTGATTCGACCAGAAAGCAGCCTGCCGCACTGGGTAAATGCTGGTAAGGCAGAATAGCGAAGCGAAGCAGGCACGTCCCTGTGCTATGGTGACAAAATGAAGGAGAAAGGGTGTGTGAGGCAGGAGAAGCTACAAGCAGCCTTTCAGACGGCTCTTGGGTGACACGTTGTCAACAGGAGCTGTCAGAACTCATCTGCCACTCAGGCATCCCCCCCTTCCTGGGCTCTCAGAGCTCCTAAACAACCAGCAATGTACAGCTGATCTCGAGAATGCTCTGACACTGTATGGACTGTACCTCAGGTGGGGAAAATAGACACCCATATAAACATTCTCAGAACCGATTAGGCCTGAAAAAGGCCATATTTCCTCAGATATATGGGATTTCACAAGCCATGAATGTAGTGCATTAACCTGAAGCAACAAGCCAGGGCGCAATAACTTCACTCTTGGGTCGCACTGTGATCTTAAACGAGGGAGGCAACACTTGCCAAGATCACGCTCGGGAAAACTTAACATAAGCGTCGAGTCACCGAAGAAGGGGAACTCTGAAGGAGTTGCATGCAGTGGTTAGAGTGTTTTTCAAATGCCTCGGGGAGCGTTGTGTGTTGAGAAGAGGGGGGCTGCCGTGACAGCGCTGATATTTGGAGAGGGCAGTCGAGGGCCACGTAGCAGGCGCTGGCTCTTGATTGACAGGCCTGCATGCCCACTGCAGCCACAGAACAAGGAGAGCCAAATGAGAAACAAAATATGGGTCATATTTCACCTCACATTCTGACAGGCTTCTGAAGAGATGTGAAACCACCTCTTTACCACTACTATTAAGTAGTTCTGTCTGAAAAATGCATTTTGTTTTCGATGGCATGAACGGCTTTGCCTAACAGAGGGTGTCAAAGGCAAATTCCATGTCAGTGCTGGAGTTTGCTTTAGAAATGACTGAGTTCAACGATTTAACCACTGAACAACAGCCGTAAAGGAGGAAATGACTGAATCCGAAGATTTACACACTGGAACAACTCAGCCGCTAAAGAGACACATGAACTGAGCTCAGAAGATTTACACACTGAACAAGCCAGCCGTAAAGGAGAAATGACTGAGTGCAGAATTTACACACTGAACAAACCCAAAGCCGAATACAAGGAGGGAAATGAGCTGAGTCATTGAAAGGATTTACCACACATGAGACAACGCAGCCGTGAAAGGAGGAAATGACTGAGTCCAGACGGAGTTTAGAGCGGACACTGAACAACCAGCCGTAAAAGGAGGAAATGACTGAGTCAAAGATTACACCACTGAACAACAGAACCGTAAAGGAGGAAATGACTGAGTCAGACCGATTACACACTGAACGAACCAAGCCGTTAAAGGAGGAAATGACTGGAGTCAGAGCGATTTACCAGCACTGAACAACCAGCCGTAAAGAGACAATTGGAAACGGAGGCCTTCACATGAAACACATTGTGTGTATCTGCCTGCTTACAGTCCACCTAGGGCTTCCGAGAAACACACGTGCAGTTCATGGTGTGTGGTATTTCCAGAGAGTCAGTGTAGATTTACCTTCCTGTCCTTCTAACAGCAAGCGTGAAGTTTTATCAAACAAGCATATCAAAATGCTGCTGATGGCAGGTTTGAAGCTGCTGCAGCTTTCGACCGAGGGAAACTCCTCACTTACACAGGGCATGCTGAATAAGCAAAGTGCCCCATTTGGTCTACTCTCCTTCTCTCTCTCTCTCTCTCTCTCATCTCTCTCTCTCTCTGTCTCTCTCTCTCTCCTCTCTCTTTTCTCTCTGCTCTCCTCCTCTCTCTCTCTCTCTCTCTCTCCTCTGCTAGCTTCTGACTGCTCTCTGCTAAACGTCTCGATTCTCTCAAAATCTCTCACTCGTAGTCTCTCTCTCGTGCTCTCTCTCTCTCTCTCTCTCTCCATCTCTCGTCTTCTCTCTTCACGTCCAATCTGAACCAAGCTATCGGCTGAACCGATATCTAACTAAGAGACGTCCGTCTCTCTCTCATCTCAACTATCAGACTTCAGCTGCCTCTGGATGGTTACCTCCCACACACCGCTCTGTTTAAAGCACTGTAAATGTCCTGTTGTTTTTTCTCCTTGCATGGAAAGGAGAGTGTGTCTCGCCTGTGTCCGTCCGTCCGTCTGTCTGTTTCTCTGTCTGTCTATAAGCTACCGGGTTCGATGCAAAGGCCTAATTGAAGCCTCTAGGTATTACACGTCTGAAGCTTTGACTGCCCTTACACGAGAGAGGTGTGTGCATGGGTGTAATAGCATGTGCTAAACATGTGTGTGTGCTGAGTGGTGCAGCTACCACAGCTGCGTCTCAGGAGCCTACATGGAATGTGTCAGGGAAAGAGGCCAGTGTGTTTAGAGTAGATATGTCAACAACATCCTTTAGATGTACCAAATGGATTTGTGTCCCTGGGAAGGATTCATTCCTCATTTACTACTATACACTTCAGGCCTATAAATAGGAAAAAAGCTATTTTGTTATGAAAGCCATTTAAAATAGTAACACTATACAGTGCAAAATCCACCATTGAATATTTCAAAGACAGCTGAATTGAATGAATGGACATGAATTACCGTGGGCACATTAGTACAATGGTCAGGTAGATTTGAATGAGGTGTTTGTGCCTTCCGGTACAGTGATTTGGCACAGTCAAGCCAGGGTTAGGCTATGGTTCCAGTGATAAGAGCCAGGGTCACCATCAAAAGGACAATATCAAATATGCTATTCCTGAACTTGAAGAAAAATAAGAAAAAAAGCCCTTTTTACATCCCAGTGCTGAAAGGAATTTTAAAGGAAATGCACGAAGAATTATGAATGTTCAGAATGGCCACCACCTAATGAAGAGAAAGTGAATGTTAGAATGACCATGCTCTAATGAAGAGAAAGTGAGATGTTCAGAAGGACCATGCTCTAATGAAGAGAAAGTGAATGTTTAGAATGACCACGCTCTAATGAAGAGAAAGTGAATGTTTAGAATGACCATCGCTAATGAAGAGAAAGTGAATAGTTGTAGAATGACCATGCTCTAATGAAGAGAAAGTGAATGTTTTAGAATACCACGCTCTAATGAAGAGAAAGTGAATGTTTAGAATGACCATGCTCTAATGAAGAGAAAGTGAATGTTCAGAAGACCATGCTCTAATGAAAGAGAAAGTGCAATGTTCAAGAAATGACATGCGATGCTCTAATGAAGAGAAAGTGAATGTTCAGAAGAACCAGTGCTCTAATTGAAGGAGTAAAGTGAATGTTCAGAATGACCATGCTCTAATGAAGAGAAAGTGAATGTTGAGAATGAACCATGGCCTAGAGAGAAGAAGTAAAGAATGTATTCAGAATGACCATGCTCTAATGAAGAAAAGTGAATGTTCAGAATGACCATGCTTCTAACTCGAAGAGAAAAGTGAAGTGTTCAGGAATGACCAGACGCTCTAATGAAGAGAAAGTGAATGTGTCAGAAATGACCATGCTCTAATGAAGAGAAAGTGAATGTTCAGAATGACCAGCTCTAATGAAGAGAAAGTGAAGTGTTCAGAATGACCATGCTCTAATGAAGAGAAATGTGATGTTAGAATGACCATGTTCTAATGAAGAGAAAGTGAAATGTTCAGAATGACCATGCTCTACTGAAGAGAAAAGTGAATGTTCAGAATGACGCATGCTCTAATGAAGAGAAAAGTGAATGTTCAGAAATGACCATGCTCTAATGAAGAGAAAGTGAATATGTCAAGAATGTCAGCGGCTCTAATGAAGAGAAAGTGAATGTTTAGAATGACCCAGCTCTAATGAAGAGAAAGTGAATGTTAGAATGACCACGCTCTAATGAAGAGAAAGTGAATGTTTAGAATGACCACCTCTAATGAAGAGAAAGTGAATGTCTTTAGAGATGAACCACGCTCTATGAGAGAAAGTGAATGTTCGAAGGTCATGCTCTAATGAAGAGAGAAAAGTTGAATGTTTAGAATGACCATGCTCTAATGAAGAGAAAGTGAATGTTAGAATGACCATGCTCTAATGAGAGTGAACATGTTCGGAAGAAATGACCAGCTCTAATGAAGAGAAAGTAGATGTTCAGAATGACCATGCTCGAATGAAGAAGAAAGTAAAATGTTCAGAATGGTCACGCTCTAATGAAGCAGAAAAGTAAAATGTTCAGAATGACCATGCTCTAATGAAGAGAAAGTGACGAAATGTTCAGAATGACCATGAGCTCTAATGAAAAAGAGAGAAGTGAAGGTTCGAATGACCATGCTCTAATGAAGGAGAGAGTGAATGTTCAGAATGAACACCACGACTTAATGAAGAGAAAAGTGGAATGGTTCAGAAGACCGAATGCTCTAATGAAGAGAAAGTGGAATGTTCAGAATACCATTGCTCTGAATGAAGAGCAAAGTGAATGTTTAGAATGACCACTGCTCTAATGTGAAAAGAAAGTGAATGTTAAATGAGCCACGCTCGTAATGAAGGAGAAACGTGAATGTTTAGCAATGACCACCCGGCTCTAAAAGAGGACAACATAATGTTTAGAATGGACCATGCTCTACATGAAGAGAAAGGAAGGTTTCAGGAAGAGCATGCTTAATGAAGAGAAAGTGAATGATTCAGAATGACCCACGCTCTAATGAAGAGAAAGTGAATGTTCAGAATGACCATGCTCTAATGAGAGCAAAAGGTGAATTGTTGAATGAACCAGGCCTCTAATGAAGAAGAAAGAGTGAATGTTCAGAGAGATGACCATGCTCTAATGAAGAGAAAGAGTGAATGTTCAGAATGACGACGCTCTAATGAAGAAAAAGTGAAATGTTCAGAATGACACGCTCTAAATGAAGAAGAAGTGAATGTTATAGAATGACCATGCTCTAATGAGAAGAAAAAAGTGAAGTGTTAGAATGACCACGCTCTGAATGAAAGAGAAGTGAATGTGTTAGAAGTACCAACGGCTCTAATGAAAGAGAAAGTGGAATGTTTAGAATGGACCAATGCTCTAATGAAGAGAAAGTGAATGTGCTTTAGGATGATGACCATCTTCTTAATGAAGAGAAAGATTGAATGTTTAGAATGACCACCGCTCTAATGAAGAGAAAAGTGAGATGTCAAATTGCATGCGGTAAAATGCATGCTGTAATTGAAATGATGTAGATCTAAACTGAGCACACAATAAGGAGATACTGAAACTGACAAGGTAGGGCGGACGCTCCAAGACTGAGTGTTTAAAATGAATATCAAGGCAGGCAGGGCCATTCAACTCCAGCCTTGACAGACTGTGTCGTTAATAGAATCACTGGGCCATGAGAGAGTGTTTGAAGACACACCTGCAGATTCCTCACATTCCATGGCTACAGTGGCAGGATGTTGCCGGATCAGACAAGGGAAGGAGGTATGTGAAATATGAATGTYCTGTGTTTATGTCCTGAATGTTAGGGAAACTAATTCAAATGCATTTTTGGACCATGGCATCTTCCATTGGAATGACACTTCCACATGAAGGGCAGGTCTTCTGTCTGGCCTTCAATACCAGTGCTTCCGATTCACCAGAACAGACTTAAACTGTAACCATCAGGACAAAAGCTGTGAAGCTGAAAGAGAAGGAAGCGGGGGAGGGGGAGGAGGAGGAGGAGGGAGTTGAGATGATTTAGTGTCTCCACCACCCCACCGTTAGAGCCTGTAGCAGCCCATCAGTTTTAATCAACACTGGTATTTTGAGTTATGTGCTCAATGTGAAATTAGCTCTGGATAAAGAGAATCCACTGTGTGTGTGTGTGTGTGTGTGCGTGTGCGTGTGCGTGTAGAGCGAGTGAGAGAATACAGTTGGTGTGAGGGAAAATAAAGATAGATAGGGAGTGAAAGAGACTATGGTGAATACAAACACATGATTGAGTCTCTCAGCAGAGCCTGATGAATAAACTGTGGCTTCCTGTCTGGTGTGGGCCGGATCCCAATGATTCTTCAGGTCTAAAGGGTAAATACTCCTGCTGGGTTCTGGGTTGAAACTATGGACCTCCTCTCCTCTCCTCTCCTCTCCTCTCCTCTCCTCTCCTAGCCTTAGCTACCTTTTAGTCAGGGCCACATTAAGCAACACAGTGGGAGCGGCACAGGGAACTCTGTCAGACACACGCAGGGCTCCAGGTTGGCTAACTTTGAACCCTACATGGTGCTTCCAAATCCTATACGGGGTAATTATTTCTGATGAGGAGTGAACCGGAAGGATGGCTCTCTCCCCCTCCTTCATTACTGGAGGGTGAACCTCAAATGATTTAGGATACGCCTCCTCCCGGGCTCATCATTGCTGGCTTCCAGCTGGCTGGCCAGCTTGGGCTCAACCCTGCCAGGGAGCACCGGCCCTTTATGTCCACAGGCTGGCTCTTCTCTGGCAACGTACACTATGGGCTCCCAGGGTTTGTGTTTGAGGGAGGTGTGTACAGTCCCATGTGTGTGTGCGTTATGTATGGGTATGTCTAAACATGTGAGTTTTGGGGCAGTTAGCAGAGTGTGTATCAGTGACCCAGCGTCACCCAGGGCATCATGCTTAATGTGGCATCCCAGCCGGGTGAGCCACCGGACCTGACCGGGGCCACGCCATCTTAAAATCTAAAATCTTTCTAAACTCTTCGAAAGCCAAGTTAACTTCTCTGCGCTAAGGATCCCTTTTACGGGATCATTTTCCTAAACAACCGCTGAATTGCAGGGTGCAAAATATTACTAAAAATATTTATAATCATGCAATCACAAGTGAAATATACCAAAACACAGCTTAGCTTGTTGTTAATCCACCTATCGTGTCAGATCTTGAAAATATGCTTTGCAACGAAAGCAATCTAAGCTTTTGTGAGTGTATCAATCAATGCTAGAACAGTTAGCCTTATATTATCTTGGTTAGCTTGGTCACGAAAGTCAGAAAAGCAATAAAATTAATCGCTTACCTTTGATAATCTTCGGATGTTTGCACTCACGAGACTCCCAGTTACACAACAAATGTTATTTTTGTTCGATAAATATTACTTTTAAAATTCCAAAAAGTATCCGTAATGGTCGTAGAAACATGTCAAATGTTTTTTATAATCAATCCTCAGGTTGTTTTTAACAAACATAATCGATAATATTTCGACCGTAACCTATTCAATAAGAGAGAAAAAGAAAATGGAGAGCTACCCTCTCTCGCGCAGGAACTAATCAGAGGACACCTGACTACTTTTGAAAAATCTCGCTCCTTTTAAAAAATAAAAGCCTGAAACTATGTCTAAAGCCTGGTCACAGCCTGAGGAAGCCATTGGAAAAGGAATCTGGTTGATACCCCTTTAAATGGAAGAAAGACGGGCCAGGAAACAAAGATAACATTTTTKAAAAAAAAWCACTTCTGGGGTAGATTTTTTRAGGTTTTCGCCTGCAGAATCAGTTTTGTTATACTCACAGACAATATTTTGACAGTTTTGGAAACTTTGGAGTGTTTTCTATCCTAATKTGTAAATTATATGCATATTCTACGATCTGGACCTGAGAAATAGTCCGTTTACCTTGGGAACATTATAAAAAATGTAAAAAACATCTGACCCCTAGCGTCAAGAGGTTAACAAACAGATCACCGACCATTTTGAATCCCACCGTACCTCCTCCGCTATGCAATCTGGTTTCCAAGCTGGTCATGGGTGCACCTCAGCCACTCTCAAGGTCCTAAACGATATCATAACCGCCATCTATAAAAGACAGTACTGTGCAGCCGTCTTCATCGACCTTGCCAAGGCTTTCGACTCTGTCAATCACCGCATTCTTATTGGCAGACTCAATAGCCTTGGCTTCTCAAATGACTGCCTCGCCTGGTTTACTAACTACTTCTCAGATAGAGTTCAGTGTGTTAAATCGGAGGGCCTGTTGTCCGGACCTCTGGCAGTCTCTATGGGGGTGCCAAAGGGATCAATTCTCGGGCCGACTCTTTTCTCTGTATATATCAATGATGTCGCTCTTGCTGCTGGTGATTCTCTGATCCACCTCTACGCAGACGACACCATTCGGTATACATCTGGCCCTTTTTTGGACACTGTGTTAACAAACATCCAAAACGAGCTCCAACGCCATACAGCACTCCTTCCGTGGCCTCCAACTGCTTTTAAATGCTAGTAAAACTAAGTGCAAGCTCTTCAACCGATTTCTGCCCGCCCCCTCCTGCCCGACTAGCATCACTACTCTGGACGGTTCTGACCTAGAATATGTGTATATATGACTATCCTATCGATCCTTGACTTCGGCGATGTCATTTACAAAATAGCCCCCAACACTTTACTCAGCAATCTGGATGTAGTCTATCACAGTGCCATCAGTTTTATCACCAAAGCCCCATGTACTACCCACCACTGCGACCTCTATGCTCTCGTTGGTTGGCCCTCACTAAATATCCGTTGTCAAACCCACTGGCTCCAGGTCATCTATAAGTCTTTGCTAGGTAAAGCCCCGCCTTATCTCAGCTSACTMYTCACCATAGCAACACCCACCAATAYCACGCGCTCCAGCAGGTATATTGCACTMGTCATCCCCAAAGCCAACACTTCCTTTGGCCGCCTTTCCTTCCAGTTCTCTGCTGCCAATGACTGGAACGAATTGCAAAAATCTCTGAAGCTGTTGTCTTACATCTCCCTCTCTAACTTTAAGCATCAGCTGTCAGAGCAGCTTACCAATCACTGTACCTGTACACAGCCAATCTGTAAATAGCACACCCAATACTCATCCCCATATTATTACTTACCCTGTGGCTCTTTTGCACCCCAGTATCTCTACTTGCACATTATCATCTGCACATATATCACTCCAGTATTAATGCTGAATTGTAATTATTTTTTGCCTCTAAGGCCTATTTATTACCTACCTCCCTACTCTTTAACATTTGCACACACTACATCYATTTTCTATTTTTATTTTCTATTGTGTTATTGACTGTTATTATTGACTGTTTGTTTATGTGTAACTCTGTGTTGTTGTTTTTGTCGCACTGCTTTGCTTTATCTTAGCCAGGTCGCAGTTGTAAATGAGAACTTGTTCTCAACTGGCCTACCTGGTTAAATAAAGGTAAAATTAAAAAAACACCAGGTGACTTTATCTGCTACAACGCTGTATGGATTCATCCTAACACTGTCCTTGTGTTCAGAACGGCCCCTGTGTATCAGCCAGACGCTACCCTGCACTCTATTTCACTACCCAGCAGGAGACCGTTATCTAGACGCAGACTCTCGGGCGGGAGGTGGATACACTCATTTTGTCTCTTGTTTTATTTCTTCCTTGTTGTGTTTTCAAGGCGAAAGTAAGTCTACTGCTGTTTTACGTGACCTTACTGAAATTCAGTATGTTCAACTTATTTACAAAATGGTGTTGAAAATCCCCCTAAGCTTTCTAATCCCTCCTCTGAGTTACTGTGGCAACCTGAAGACTGTGATTAGTCATATCATTAWATCACTATCTCTGTGAAAATGTGATTGGTGTGTTCACGCTGAAGGATTACTGGGATTACAACGCTAATGCAGGACATAATAACAGTTATATGTACAGACGGATGGGTGTGCATCAAATTATTCACTTGTAGCTTAACGTTACTGGAAAATGATCCAAACGTAGTAATTAATCATGTTTAATTAGACTTCCTCTTTGTACATAGTGGAACGCAAACATGTATGCAAATGCTTACATTTGTTGTTTGTATTTTATGATTTGGACATTGGCTTATGTTGTATGTGCATTGTTATAATACAGTATATGGCCATAGATAGCGCATCATCATTGACTCATCACTGCACACAAACATTTCATAAAAAATTACCAAATAACGGAGCTTCTTCAAAAGAGATCTATTACTCATAGCACCTTTGAAGTGAGATGGTTTGGTTTGACAGCATCACAGATTTTTTGGACAGTCAAAATTTGACATTCTGTCTCCATGGCCATGTATCTCTCCACTCTGTCTTCTGACAGCAGCACGCATGAAAGGGTTAATGCCACTCACCTAACCTGTATCATCACAGTAATTTTCAGCCTTCAGATTCGCTTTCACTTTAGCAGTCAGGGAGGTAATCGGCCTGACAGCATGTTGGTGAGGACTTGTGTGTGCATTCGTGTGTGTGTACACTACCGGTCAAAAGTTTTAGAACACCTACTCATTCAAGGGTTTTTCTTTATTTTTACTATTTTCTACATTATAGAATAACACTGAAGACATCAAAACTATAAAATAACACATATGGAATCATGTACTAATCAAAAAAGTGTTAATATTATATTTCATATTTTCTATTTGAGATTCTTCAAATAGCCACCCTTTGCCTTGATTACAGCTTTGCTCACTCTTGGCATTCTCTCAACCAGCTTCATAAGGTAGTCACCATTTCAATTAACAGGTGTGCCTTGTTAAAAGTTAATTTGTGCAATTTATTTCATTCTTAATGTGTTTGAGCAGGGGTGGAAGGGGTGGTATACAGGTAGGGGTGGTATACAGAAGAGAGCCCTATTTGGTAAAAGACCAAGTTCATATTATGGCAAGAACAGCTCAAATAAGCAAAGAGAAACGACAGTCTATCATTACTTTAAGACATGAAGGTCAGTCAATACGGAAAATGTCCAAAAATGTCTTCGAGTGCAGTTGCAAAAACCGTCAAGAGCTATGATGAAACTGGCTCTCATGAGGACCGCCACAGGAAAGGAAGACCCAGAGTTACCTCTGATGCAAAGGATAAGTTCATTAGAGTTACCAGCCTCAGAAATTGCAGGCCAAATATATGTTTCATAGAGTTCAAGTAACAGACACATCTCAACATCAACTGTTCAGAGGAGACTGTGTGAATCAGGCCTTCGTGGTCGAATTGCTGCAAAGAAACAACTACTAAAGGACACCAATAAGAAGAAGAGACTTGCTTGTGCAAAGGAACACGAGCAGTATATATTAGACCAGTGGAAATGTGTCCTTTGGTTTGGAGTCCAAATTGGAGATTTTTGGTTCCAACCGCCTTGTCTTTGTGAGACGTGTGTGGGTGAACGGATGATCTCCGCATGTGTATTTCCCACCGTGAAGCATGGAGGAGAAGGTGTTATGGTGTGGGAGTGCTTTGCTGCTGACACTGTCTGGGATTTATTTAGAATTCAAGGCACACTTAACCAGCATGGCTACCACAGCATACTGCAGCGATAAGCCATCCTATCCTGTTTGGGCTTAGTGGCACTATCTTTTGTTTTTCGACAGGACAATGACCCAACACACCTCCAAGCTGAGTAAGGGCTATTTTACCAAGAAGGAGAGTGATGGAGTGCTGCATCAGATAACCTGGCCCCCACAATCCCCCAAAGTCAAACCAAATTGAGATGATTTGGGATGAGTCGGACTGCAGAGTGAAGGAAAAGCAGCCAACAAGTGCTCAGCATATGTGGGAACTCCTTCAAGACTGTTGGAAAAGCATTCCAGGTGAAGCTGGTTGACAGAATGCCAAGAGTGTGCAAAGCTGTCATCAAGGCAAAGGGTGGCTATTTGAAGAATCTCAAATCTAAAATATATTTGGATTTGTCTTACACTGTTTTGGTTACTACATAATTCCATGTGTTATTTCATAGTTTTGACGTCTTRAGTGTTATTCTACAATGTAGAAAATAGTAAAAATAAAGAAAAACCCTTTAATGAGTAGTTGTTCTAAAGCTTTTGACCGGTAGTGTATGTCTGTATGTGTGTAACCAGAGGTTGTGTGTGTTTGCTGGTGCTACTCCCTGTCTAATCCTCTACCGACCCAGAAGATAGAGACTTGAGACAGAGCCACAGAGAGGTCAAAGCTTGACCAGTGTAGTCCAATACCATGGTCAATGCTAGTCTGTTTGTAGGTGGATGTATTCCTTCCCATGGCAGGATCACAAATGCATGTTAACTGCATTTGTTTTCTCTATGATATGTTAAATAGAGCTCTTGGAGAACGAGTTTACTGCATGTCGTTGGGTGTAGTAACTGGCCGCTGTATCGTTGGGTGTAGTAACTGGCCGCTGTATCGTTGGGTCTGTGTACAGGGTCTTTATGGCAGAGTCTGTGTGCCTGGTCTCAGGAGCACCACAGTCCATTGGACAGGCCATTGAAGCAGCTGGGCCGAACACACACCAACCCAAATGTACCATTTCATCCAGATCCTCAGCCCGCGCTGCCAGCCCACAGCTCAGAGAGAGAGCCAGGGGCCTGGCTCCAGCTGTGTGTTAGCCTGCAGTTTTGCTAATGTGAGTTAGCCCAGACCCATCATGCCTAATGCATGTGTCAGCAGCACACATTCACGCCACAGCGGAGCGGTTCACACTCATACCAATGCGTGTTAGCATGCACACTCAGCATTGTGAATTATCTTAGAAACTCACTAATTGTGTCCGTCCAACTTCATGATCTTGCGTTCTAGCTAACACATGCACATAGTAATCATGTAGGTCTGAGAAGATTTCTGCTTGGAGGTGTCCTTTCAGATTTATGTGATAACATGTTTGTGATCACAGCTTTAAATGTAAATGTTGAAGCCTTAGATCCATGGATATCCTTGCCAACACTCTCACGTTGGCCAGCTTCCAAATGCATTTTATTGTATGTAGTAACCCGTTGGCAGCTCTGTGGCTGTGGCCAAAATATAAATCAGATAACGACCTTCCCTTCAAGAGCTCCAGTCGGGGAACTTACTGCTCTTTATTCTGACTTTGTGGAAGTTCTTTAGAGAGAGAAAAATAACGACAGAAGTAGAGTGACGCCAGAGTTCACAAACAGAAGAGAAAACGTCTCACCTCTGATAAAATCACACTTCATGACATTTCACATAATTCATGCATTTTAGATACACTCCGATTTGAGGCTGTGTAACCTTTAAATATGCATACGAAGTTATCCGAAATTGAAGTGTGCTCATGTAAATGCACAGTGATTTTTAACACTCCAGTCCCAAGTCAGATAAGATGTTCCATATAGCTAGCTGATGCTCAGTGTCCAATGGGCAGTGCCTGTTCCACTGAGAGTTGAGCCTATGTTTTGGTCTTTGTGTTCTGTAGCTGCTTCTGAAAGGAGAGCTTGGCAGGACTCATGCTGTTCTATTACTCTCCCCATCCCTCTTTTCCTCCCTCCCTCCTTTCCCTCCATCACACCTGATTCCATTTGTCAAAATCCCCTATTGGCTCAATATCTTCATGCCCATTGAAGGCAACTGAAGACTATATTCCATAGCCCATATGCCGTATCTGTTCTCCCCTCGCCTAGCGTCGGTGACAGACTTGTTGGAAAGTGTTTTAATCGGGCACCAGGGGAGCTATTCCATAAGCAATCATTCCACTTCTGGGGAGAGAGTGGGCAGGAGGCGCCAGCGTCACAGCTAACCTTTGCAAGAGTGTAGGCAGGGCCTGGGGAGCAAGTGATTCACCAGGGCCATAGAAAGAACAGGATCAACTGAACTCAGACAGACAGTAGTAGGCACTTGAAATAGCACAGATCCTAGGCTAAGTTTAGAGGAATACTGTACATGTTTGTGCTTCTTAAATGTGGAGTTTACATGTCTATATTTTTGTCATCGTGAGAAAAGGTGTGTGTGTTGTGTCAACCTGCCATGCACCCTGACACCGTGGGATGATGAAGGTGTGAGTGGGTGCGTGTGTGGTAGGGAGGTGAGCAGGTTGATGAGGAGTGCTAATCACCATTAGCAGCGACAGACTGCTTCATTAGCCAGCCTGACCTCTGGGGCGTCTCTTTACCTCCTGGTTATTAAGCAAAGCCTGTGAAAGTGACTTTGGGGAGCTTTTGGGMAGGAAAGCAGAAGGGCGACCCAGCAGTTTCCTAACTGAGAGAGAAAAAGTGAGAGACTGTCAAGTACAGCACCTCCTCACCAACAACACTAACACGGCCTTGAGTTTATTCACTACTGTGGACGGAGTGCCTCAGCTCAGGCTCTGTGTTTAAGGTGATGCTAAGCTGATAGCCACTGAAAGAAAACACCCACTGGTGATGTCATAAACTGAGCTTCCCATCATCCCAGGCAACATTTGGGTTGTCAGATGGTAGCCAACCTATCCCTATCCCCATACCTAAACCCAGTCACACGCTTAATCTCACATACACAGATACACTAATATCACAGTGTATGTTTTTATACTACATCTAGGCTGTCGCATGCTGCACCATTGACAGCTAATCAGCCATTACAAGTGAACAGGCTGTCTGGTCTTTCCTGACTTGGGTTAGTTAGCTGTGCTGTCAAGCCCAGACTCAGCATTAGTCCTATTGAATGAATAATAGATTGTTAATAGACTCAGCGACCTGTTTGTGCCCTGGCCTAAAGGATAGAGGTATAAATAGCCCAGTGTTAGGTAGGGAGCAGCAGTGGGCTGCAGCACAGACACCTGAGACAGGCTGATAGATTAGTCAATGATGGCTATGAGGAGCTCTCCCTCCGTCTGCAGGTAAGGACCTCCAAAAAACCCACATATTATCCACTGGCCGTGCCAACAAAACCACTCAAACATTGGACCTGATTAATCCTAGAACCTTCCCTGTCAATGAGAAATAACTCCTTCAAACTGTTTGCTGTGGGGCTGGCAGATATTTGGTCATCGGTTCATTAATCTTGGCAGGCTGGCTGCCAAATAATGTATACACTGTAGCTGCAAATAGCTAAATAATAAGAAACATCATACATGATAGAAAGTGGTTGCATAATCAGTGCACTGTTATAACTCTTCACACTCCTCGTCCTCGTCCATCTGACAGCCTGTGGTTTGGAGGCTGTGTGTGATGTAGGGACGAGGGTGGGTCAGTTTGACCTCTGGGCTGACCTTCCTCTGCAGGTTCAGGGGGTGTGTGGGGCTATGGTAGGGCTGTGGTGGGGCTGCTGTGTGTGGTAGGGCTGGCAGTCAGAGGTCTCTCTCTGCCCAAGCCTCAGACAGCTGTCGTCTCCCCCCTCCCTCTCCTCCTACCCCCTTCCTCACCTCTCTCAGCCACAGTGCCCCGGCTTTGGCATAGCCTGGTGGAAGTGTGTCATTAGCTGTCATGGCAAGCGTGTTGTCATGGCAACATTAGAAGTGACGGCAACTCCAGAAAGGAAAGGTCAACCTGTGAGTGGTTTAACAGACTGGTGCTACGAGGGGATTCACAACACAACACACCAGAGGGTCCAATGGCCTGTCAGTGAGGCTGTGATTTTTACACAGATGAGAGTCTGTCTGAACGACCTTAAAAATAGTCCTTCAAATTGGACTCACTGCCTTAACACCCACTCAGAAATGGTCTGTCTTGGTGTGGCAGGCAGCATATGTGTTGCTGGTGGTTAGTTGGTCGTTCTCTTAACAGGCAGCTAGCCTTCATAGTTCTGTCTCTGTGTGAGGAAAATGTAAAAGGCCTCCTGCCTTGAGGCCGTTACTGCACGGCAACACAGAGAGACCTCCTCGTCTGATTGGCTTAATTCAATCAGACATCCACTGAGGCAGCAGTTGTTCGCAGGGAAACTTGATTAACGGTGTCATGAAAGCTAAGACTGTTTCCTCTATTTATCCCCCCTTTCTCCTTTTGCTCAATAAATTATACGCAAGGCCATTTCGTGGTAGCGGCATATTATCCTTTTAAACGTGCGTGTTGGAGAATGTTGGTCTGTGATTCCACTCCTCCCCTTCTCTAATCAAATCAAAATCAAATGTTATTTGTGCTCACTCAGCTGTGCCTCAAAAGTAATACAACAACAGATCTATTACCGGTGTGATCATATAGCCTACCTCAAATTTAAAAATGGCCCGAACAACAATGCATTGGCAGGGCAATTCAAGCAAAGCCAATATGTGGTGATAATGTACAGTGTACTGCACAAACCTCATTGCTACAGTACTGTTTTTCATTGGTTAATGTTGCGTAGGCTTGCGCTTTTTAAGTCATGTTAAAAAATTATCTGGGCGGTAGGTCTCAGCTWGCATTTTGAATCAGAAAGTGATCTTGACTCAGGAAAGGTTGGTGACCACTGTTCTAGAGTTTTCCCTGATAACGTTACCCTTTAATGTGACAATTGAAATCTAATCAACGCAATATGAGCCACTTTCAATGCAACATACCGAAACAAAACAAACTATGCAAGAGATTTTGTTGTAGGCAGAACTCATCAGATTAGGATTCTATTGCATTGACACGCACGACTCAACTTGTACTCTACACATACCAATACGGCATAAACAATCAGAGCTGCAGTAGGCCTATATGCAAATAGACCATTGCCATATATGGGTCTGTGCCATTTACTTTGAACTGGACTGTGTTTACAGCATGAGCGGTCGTGAGTAGCTGCCCTTGTTTTGAGATCAAAGCGAGAGCTGCATGTAGCCACGTGTGCATAATTTGTTCATATCCTGTGCTAGTTAGTGAGTTATTAGCCCAGTTATAGGTCATTCGTAGTCAGCAATAGGGGAGTGATTGCTTCCTACAAGAACACAAAACGTGTACATATCTAGAAATCTTTAAAAAGCGAGGCAGGTAAAGAGCTTTTTTTGTCTTAAAGGGGCAGTTTTGTATTTTTAGACAGGCTTGAATAAGCTAAGTAGCCAGTAGGCAGAGGGTAACATAATTTGTCTGATTGTCTATAATAATTGTATGGGAATAATAATGCTTTTTATTTTGTAAAGTGGTTTCTTGCATCAAACAACATAACATTTTCGGTCAGTGGATAAACAGGTTAATGTCAAGCCCTGCATGTTTTTTTCTTCAAAAGTCTCATGGAATGTAGGCCTACATTAAACACCACACACTGGCTGCTACTGTAGGCTGAATGATAGATGTTTCCATGTTAAAATGTTATGGGATACATTTTCTACATTGTTTTTGATGGTTGGCCACTCTGGTAGGCCTACATTATGATCATATAGCCACAGTAGCCTACTTGGTAACTGTTAAAACTGCACCTTAGAGGAGGGTACAGCCTCAGTGTTCACAGTAAACACTCGCAGGTAGTTGCACATAATTTTCACAACTTGTGCTCAGCAGACCTAAAATTTGCTCAGTGCCGTAAAAGAATTGAGGGAACGTTGGTCCTGTTGGTTCTAGATTTGGGGCATCGGTACCACTTCGCGTGCGGTTGCAGAGAGAATAGTCTAGGACTTGGGTGGCTGGAGTGTTTGGCAATTTTTAGGGCCTGACACAGCCTGGTATAGAGGTCCTGGATGTCAGGGAGCTCGGCCCCAGTGATTTCCTGGACGTACACACTACTCTGTAGCTCGTTGTGGTCGGATGCCAAGCAGTTGCCATACCAAGTGGTGATACAGCCTATCAAGATGCTCTCAATGGTGCAACTGTAGAACTTTTTGAGGAACTGAGGGTCCATGATGAATTTTTTCTCCTGAGGGGGAAGACACGTAATTGTAATCTGTAAAAGTTTGCAAGCCCTGCCACATCCGACAAGCGTCAGAGCCGGTGTAGTAGGGTTTGATCTTGGTTCTGTATTGATTGATGCTTTGCCTGTTTGATGGTTTGTCCGAGTGCGTAGCGTCCGGATTAGTGTCCCTCACCTTGAAAGCGGCAACTCTAGCCTTTAGCTCAGTGCGGATGTTTCCTGTAATACATGGCTCCTGGTTGGGATATGTACATACGGTCACTGTGGGGACAACGTCGTCAACGCACTTATTATTGAAGCCTGTGACTGATGTGGTAAACTCCTCAATACCATCGGATGAATAGCCGGAACATATTCCAGTCTTTGCTAACGAAACAGTCCTGTAGCTTAGCATCCGCTTCATCAGACCACTTCTGTATTGAGCACATCACTGGTACTTCCTGTTTAAGTTTTTGCTTGTAAGCAGGAATCAGGAAGATAGGGTTATGGTCGGATTTGCCAAATGGAGGGTGAGGGAGAGTTTTGTATGCATCTCTGTGTGGAGTAAAGGTGATCTAGAGTTTTGTATGTGTCTCTGTGTGGAGTAAAGGTGATCTAGAATTTTGTATCAAGTCTCTGTGTGGAGTATAAAGGGATCTAGAGTTTTGTATGTGTCTCTGTGTGAGTAAAGGTGATCTAGAGTTTTATATGTGTCTCTGTGTGGAGTAAAGGTGATCCTAGAGTTTTATATGTGTCTCTGTGTGAGTAAAGGTGATCTAGAGATGTGTATGTGCTCTCGTGTGGAGTAAGGTGATCTAGAGTTTATATGTGTCTCTGTGGTGGTAGAAGGTGATCTAGAGAGTTTTATGTGTCTCTGTGTGGAGATGATTAAGGTGATCTAGAGTTTATATGTGTCTCTGTGTGGAGTAAAGGTGATCTAGAGATTTTATGTTGTCTCTGTGTGGAGTAAAGGTGATCTAGAGTTTTATATGTGTCTCTGTGGGAGTAAAGGTGATCTAGAGTTTTATATGTGTCTCTGTGTGGAGTAAAGGTGATCTAGAGATTGTATGTGTCTCTGTGTGGAGAAAGGTGATCTAGAGATTTGTATGAGTCTCTGTGTGGAGTAAAGGTGATCTAGAGTTTTGTATGCATCTCTGTGTGGAGTAAAGGTGATCTAGAGATTTGTATTAGTCTCTGTGTGGAGTAAAGGTCGATCTAAGGATTTGTATGCATCTCTGTGTGGAGTAAAGGTGATCTAGAGTTTTGTATGTGTCTCTGTGTGGAGTAAAGGTGATCTAGAGTTTTGTATGCATCTCTGTGTGGAGTAAAGGTGATCTAGAGTTTTGTATAGAAAAAACATCACCCAGATTGGCCAGTCGTGTGAGAAACGCGTCATCATGCAAGCGGTTAGACAAGTGAAATTTATGTTCAGTAAAGAAAGCTCATCTCTCAATAAACATTTTTTATCATTACTTTGCCCTTTGATAACCAGCACACTTCTGTACGTTGTAAAATCGTTAGATGGTCGCTGCCCATATCATTGCATAGTGCAGAAAATACACAAGAGTTCAGGGGCCTTGCTTTAACAAAGTTAACCATTTTCACTGTAGTGTCCAAAACATCTTTCAAGTTGTCAGGCATTCCCTTGGTAGCAAGAGCCTCTCGGTGGATGCTGCAGTGTACCCAAGTGGTGTTGGGAGCAACTGCTTGCATGCGCGTTACCACTCCACTATGTCTCCCTGTCATGGCTTTTGCGCCATCAGTACAGATACCAACACATCTTGACCACCAAAGTCCATTTGATGTCACAAAGCTGTCCAGTACTTTAAAAATATCCTCTCCTGTTGTCCTGGTTTCCAGTTGTTTGCAGAAGAGAATGTCTTCCTAAATTGACCCCCCATAATTGTTCCAAAACATCTCCTGCCATGTCACTAATGTGTTGGGAAACAGTGTTGTTTGATGAAGGCATTGTCTGTATAGTTTGTTTGGCCTTCTCCCCCAGCATTGTCCCAGCCATACCCGTGGCAGCAGGAAGAATTAAGTCCTCCACAATAGTATGGGGCTTGCCTGCCCTAGCCACTCGGTAGCTCACCATATAAGACGCTTCTAGCCCCTTCTTATTAATGGTATCTGTTGCTTTTATACATGACTTACTACTCGAAAGTCGTCTTAATTCTCGCTCAAAAAACTACCATGGCTTATTTTTTAAATTTGCATTTTTTGTTTCTAAATGTCTGCGCAAAAGTGAAGGTTTCATCGAGTTGTGAGATAATACTTTTGCACATTTAACACACTTTGGCTGAGGAAAGGCACTACTCCAAATATAAGTGAAACCCAAATCAATGTAGTTCTCATCATATTTGCGCCTCTTCGATGGTCCAATGCCCCTGTCTGTTGTTCGGTGCTATCCCAGGTGAAGGGCAGAAGCTCTTCGGCTGCATCAGATTCACAACTGTCAGTGTCCAAGCTAGCTGGACTAACAACAAATGTAGAATTACTGATGCTAGCATTGGATGTGTTCATGGAAGCAGAACAACTTGTGTTGATGACAGGTGCAGGTGTAGTACTGCTGGTCGTAGCAATAGTGTCTCTATGGACGCGGCCTTACTTTTTTTAACCATTTATCAATTTTCAAGCAAATGGAATGAGCAGCAGCTACGTTTGGCTACATACGGACTGTTAGTGGAATTCCCACTAGAGAGTAATGGTTAATGTGATTGGATGTTAATTAATTGACTAGCTTACCTGTATTTGACATTGTGTTGTTATTTCGCTGAACACTAGATGGTAAAATTTTATTTTTAGCAGTGAAACGAGGCTACTTAGGTGAGAAAAAAACCTCACCCAAATGTATAGCCCCGTTGGAAAATATAAATGGACTATTTGATCATGTGAATCACATTTTTATTTGACGGCATTGCGCGTACCCCAGTTTGGGAATATCTGGTCTACAGCTTATCATGAGGCATTGTAAATCAGGCAAGCAGAACCTCAACACTTCCTTAATATTAGAGATCACGCACCAGCTGTTGTTAACAAAGAGACACACACCCCCTCCCATGAGCTTTCCCGACTCCAGCGTTCTGTCCTGCCGATGTATAGAAGCTAGACAGCTAGATTTATATTTACCATGTCCTTGTCCAGCCACGACTCTGAGAAACATAGGATATTCCAGTTCTGTAGATCACGTTGATAGGATAGACTCGAATGGAGCTCATCCAGTTTATTCTCCAGTGATCGCACATTCACCAATAGAATGGAGGGAAGAGGCGTTTTATCCACTCTCCGATGTAGTCTTGTCAGGTAACCCGCACGCCAGCCTCTATAGCGCTGTCTCCTTCTTCAAGTTTTGGGGATTTGGGCCTGGTCCGGGATAATCAATATGTCTTTTGCCTCCGACTCATTGTCCAAATCGAGGTTTGTGATAGCTCTTCTGATGTCCAGAAGCTATTTTTGGTAATAGGAAATGATGACGGAAACATTATGTACAAAAAAAGTTTACATCAGCGCCCAAAAATACACAGAATAGCACAGTTGGTCAGGAGCCCGTAAAATGGCCGCTGTTCCTTTCAGCGCCATTCATACTCTCCCTGTCTCTTTGTCATTGCCGTGTCTTTCTCAGCTCCCAGACTGTGGGTTTGAGAATGAGGAGGTTCAACCTTAGCCTCAGACATCTTATGTGCTCAGGGGTAGTAAAACCCTGTGAAACCACTGTTGAGTAGCATTCATTCTTTATGCTAGGCTTAAAATAGAGACCCAGCCATTACAATTACACTCACTGCCTGGCCGGAAAGCTGTCATTTAGGAGATATGATCAAACAGGACTCTCGCTCCAGCGCTCCACTGCCTGGTGTTTGTCGTGCCATGTGAGTCTGGATTGGTTTAAGTCCATTGTGTTGAAATGATACTGGACTGGATAGGTAGAGATGACTTGAACAGAGACATGGGGAAACAAACTTCTCAATGCAACTGCGCTAGCTGTCCTTGGTGACCTTTCATTTACTCTGCAGTGAAAGACAATGAGGGCCAGAGGCACGTCAGTTGAAAACATTTCCCGTTTTTAAGACTCAAGAATTCCTGTGTGGTATATCTTTAGTCGCGTCTTTGTTGCGAGGCGCGCTATGTGAATATTCCTCTCATTTCCAAAGCCGCCATTAGGAATTCATGGCAAGGACTCCATATGCAAGCTTGGAAGTGCTTTGATTAAAATGCTAACGAGCACTCGATGGCTCAGGATATCACATTTCCTTTAGTATTAATGCTCTCCTGTTACATTCACTCACAGCTAATAAGTCAGAATCAATCTACCTGCTGTATGCATTGTGGCTTTGTGAGAGCTTAACTGGGCCCATGAGAGATGGAATCATTTTACTGTGTGTGTATGTTTGTGTGGGTGTGTGCGTTTTCATGCTTTTGTGTGTGTGTGTGCGTGTGCGTGTGTGTGTGTGTGTGCGTGTGTCCGCGCCAAAGACGGAGATTAAAAGATATGGGGCGCTACTCTTCTAACCAAACAGTGTGCTGCATCTACTTCGTCTTCTGATGAGGCTTGAAAGAGGGGCTCAGTAGCTTCCTGCTAATATCACAGAGATGACATCACAAACTAGTCTCTCAAATCACTTGACTTGTACGCTTTCTATTCTATTCTCGTTGTGCACCAATCCATTCCATGGAAGGCAGCAGCGCGTGATGACTCAGTTTTAAAGCAGCACTCCGACACTCCCAATTGTGCACACGCAAGCACACACACACACAATTTCCCCAACATAAAAAACATCAAAGGCTGCTCCAGTATGTCACTGTAGCGCAGGGCAATGACACTGAGGTCTGTTCCCTGTGAAGCGTGTCACACTACTTAACTATAATGTCTCTTCTGTGGCACGGGGGTTTTATATGTCTATTTCTATGGCCTCTCACAGGGAAATATACACCTCTATGGGAAAATGACTCACCAAATCATTCAGCCACTCATAGAGCTCTCAGTGCAGCAGAATGATTGGTTCTCTAGATGAAACCATACAGACAAGGACAATCATTTAAGTTGCATCAAGGTACAACATGTGGTCTATCACAGTGATACCATAGTATTGGTATTATTATTCCCACAATCAAATATTTAGAGTTAGAGTTCGCTATTACTCACGTTTCTCAGCTATCAAACATACAAATCAAAAGAAAAACAACACTTATGTCAAATCTGTATGGGTCATTTAAAATGTGCAAAATGTAAGAGACACACTATCATTCAGTTATGGCATGCAGTTATCTGGTCTGCTATCTAGACTATTGTTTGTGTTAATATTGCTGACGCTAAAGACATTCATGGCCACATTATGTGCTGCACTGATGGAGACGTGAGAGTATCTCTCGCTCCCCCTGGGCTATGTTCCCATGGACCGTGGGGTGCTCTCCTCTCCTCCTTCTGTGGGCTTGTTACATGGTTCTGTCTCATCCCTCACCCTGGTGGGTCTCCATAATGGACGTTACAGATCAACCTGCTCTGGACACGGACTGACCTCTAAGAGATTATACTCCAGGCTGTGTCCTGTGTAACATGATGATGATGATGATGATGCACAGTCCATCTGTGCATGGCATGTTCACTGTAACTCACAGCTCAGAGGCTGTCCCAGGGTTGATACATGAAACTCCATAACACAGTAGTCTGCTTTGGTAATAATGGGGACAGTGAGCTCCATAGGCAATCCCACATATGCCTGAGGGCCCTGGCCCTTAGTTGAGGTCCTGTGACTGGTGAAGCTCTGCTTACATCATCAGAGCCTGTGCTGAGTTGGGCTGCATTTGTCGGTGTAGAAACGCTGTCAGCTGGAAATGACTGTGTATGCTGAGCAAAGTTTGTTTACTGGGAAGCCTTCAGAGAGCCCTTCAGACAGTTTGTTCTCAGCAGAAGTAGTGTGTGTGTGTGTGTGTGTGTGTGTGTGTGTGTGTGGTGTGGTGTGTGTGTGTGTGTGTGTGTGTGTGTGTGTGTGTGTGTGTGTGTGTGGTGTGTGTGTGGTGTGTGGTGTGTAAGAAGTAGTCTGCAGGATGTTGCTCCTTTGATTCACAGGAAGGGTTTGAGACAGTTTGACTGGACTGGCCAGAGAGAATGTGGGAGAGAGACCTCCTCGGTATGACTAACACAACTTGGCCTCGCCTTCCTCTCTTCTTCCCTCTTCTCTCCCTCTCCTCTCTCCTCTCTCTCCTCTCCTTCTCCTCTCTCCTCTCCTCTCCTCTCTCTCCTCTCTCTCCTCATCTCTCTCTCTCCTCTCTCTCTCTCTCTCTCCTCTCCTCTCTCCTCTCCTTTTCTCTCTCCTAATGTTTCACATATATTTTTTTGTATTTACAGGTCGAAGTTTGAGGTATAAGTGTATAAGAATAACAGCAGTCTGTTCTCTCTGCTGGGAGGCTCCTTTCTCACTGTTATATTCTGATTATGTGGAAAGGTTTTTCAACTGACAGTGCTGTTGAACATTTCAAAAACTGTCTGTCTGCCACTCTGGAAGATGCAGAGTAGGATAGCCACTTGCTGGCTGATAGGATTTGTGTCCTCATTTGAACTAGTGTGCAGTTATAGAATAATGCCTCACTCATCCTTTCAAAGTCTAAGATCTGTAGCATTGTGTAAGAAACACAGCCCAACACCATTAGAAAGACACGGGGACTGTGGGAATTAGGTTTGTAGGGTCCATTACATGATTCTAAGTGGAGACAGAGGAGTCTACAGTATGCCCAGAGGGCCACTCAAACCCCATAGCAATCTACACAGTATTCTCCATAAGTACAGAACAGCCTTGTGTGTTATGTTCTGTATTGTACTAGCTGAATGAGGCCTATAAATGGGAGATTAGGGGAAACTGTGCAGTTCTCACAGAAAATAGGTTATTGTTTCTGAGAACTTGTGGGTTTTGGGATCGAAAAAATTGGAGGATTCATAATCTGTTTTGGAGTAAGGAAGGAGAGAAGCCTTTTCTCTGCTTGTGTTCAAGGCCTTTGCTCTGCTCCCATTTAGTAAGTCTAGTCAAGGCATTCTAACAATACGTACAAATGAATCGTGAAGATTAATACAAAAATAGTGTGGGTGTGGTTGGGAGAGCCTGTGAAAGGAGTGAACTGAGTTAGAAGGTGGGGGAAGGGTGGTGGGGTTAGTGTGCTTTGGCAGAGTGCCTGTGAAAACTGTTCAAAGTTTTTTAAGATGTTATTAAGAATGCAAGGACAACTGGGAAAATACTCTTTCATTCTTGGAGTGGCTAATTAAAATTCTGTGATAGCTCTCTTTGTATCTTCAAATCCTTTGTGTCCAGCTGCATTACTTTTAGTCACACATCTCAACTTGGCTGGCCTCCTCATCACACTGGAACTATTCAATACCCAGTGAACTCTCACACTGTCCCATCTACCTCTTCTCTCTTTCTCTCGCTCACCGCCTGTCTCTCCATTGGTTTTGACTGTCTGACTGTCTGTCTCTCTGTGTGTCTGTCTACATGCCTCTCACTCGTTTGTTTTTCCTGGCGCCGCTTGATTACTGAAATAATACATTCAAATTTCAAATACATGCTGTATTGCAGTAAATTAATTGTTTGTTTTCACATTTGGTGTTCTTGTCTGTGCTGTTCATTTCTGTTTTCATTAAAGCCCCTCCTCGCTCTCTGTTTGGTTGCCTCCCAAGACACCACAGGGGTCTTTGTCAGATAAAACGTGATTGATTGAAATCCTGCTCTCACCATGGCCCATCCACTCACAAAGCCTGTACATAGATTTAATTAAAGTAGATAGCAAACTCTACCCCCTACATACCTCTGATGTATAGTGACCCTGTCAAAAATAATCAACTGCTCTTTCTCCGAAAAGTCAATAAAGCAGACAAACATTTTTCTCTTGTTTGTGTGGTGAAAATGTTTGTTCCGTCTCTCCACAACAGCCATCATTCCCATGGCACCCATCGGCCCCTAGCCTGTTTTTCCCCTCTCTATATCAATTCAATTCAAGGGGCTTTATTGGCATGGGAAACTTATGTTAACATTGCCAAAGCAAATGAAGTAGATAATATACAAAAGTTAAATAAACAATAAAAATGAACAGTAAACATTAGACTCATAGAAGTTCCAAAATAAGAAAGACATTACACATGTCATATTATGTATATATACAGTGTTGTAACGATGTACAAATGGTTAAAGTACAAAAGGGAAAATAAATAAGCATAAATATGGCTTGTATTTACAATGGTGTTTGTTCTTGACTGGTTGACCTTTTCTTGTGGCAACAGGTCACAAATCTTGCTGCTGTGATGGCACACTGTGGTATTTCACCCAGTAGATATGGGAGTTTATCAGAATCGGGTTTGTTTTCMAATTCMTTGTGGATCTGTGTAATCTGAGGGAAACAAGGGTCTCTAATATGGTCATACATTTGGCAGGAGGTTAGGAAGTGCAGCTCAGTTTCCACCTCATTTTGTGGGCATTGTGCACATAGTCTGTCTTCTCTTGAGAGCCAGATCTGCCTACGGCGGCCTTTCTCAATAGCAAGGCTATGCTCACTGAGTCTGTACATAGCCAAAGCTTTCCTTCAGTTTGGGGCAGTCACAGTGGTCAGGTATTCTGCCAKTGTGTACTCTCTGTTTAGGGCCAAATAGCATTCTAGTTTGCTCAGTTTTTTTGTTACTTCTTTCCAATGTGTCAAGTAATTATCTTTTTGTTTTCTCATGATTTGGTTGGGTCTAATTATGTTGCTATCCTGGGGCTCTGTGGGGTGTGTTTGCGTTTGTGAACAGAGCCCCAGGACCAGCTTGCTTAGGGGACTCTTCTCCAGGTTCATCTCTCTGTAGGTGATGGCTTTGTTATGGAAGGTTTGGGAATCGCTTCCTTTTAGGTGGTTGTAGAATTTAATGGCTCTTTTCTGGATTTTGATAATTAGCGGGTATCGGCCTAATTCTGCTCTGCATGCATTATTTGGTGTTCTACGTTGTACACGGAGGATATTTTTTGCATAATTCTCAATTTGGAGCGGCAGGTAGCCTAGTGGTTAGAGCGTTGGGTCAATAACCGAAAGGTGCTCAGATTGAATCCCCGCGCTGACAAGGTAAAAATCTGTCGRTCGGCCCCTGAACAAGGCAGTTAACACACTGTTCTTAGGCCCTCATTGTAAATAAGAATTTGTTCTTAACTGACTTGCCTAGTTAAATAAAGGTAAAAAAATAAAATATATCATAATTTTGGTGTTATTAATATCTTAATTAATATCTTAATTTTGGTGTTCCATTTTGTGAATTCTTGGTTGGTGAGCGGACTCCAGACTTCACAACCATGACTCGAATGTTATGTTCTTTTGATGGCATAGAGTGCCCTTCTTGCCTTCTCTCTGATCATTCACACCTTTGTGGAAGTTACCTGTGGCTCTGATGTTTAGGCCAAGATATGTATCGTTTTTTTGTGTGCTCTATGGCAACGGTGTCTAGATGGAATTTGTATTTGCGGTCCTGGTGACTGAATCTTTTTGGAACACCATTATTTTGATTTTACTGAGATTTACTGTCAGGGCCAAAGTCTGGCAGAATCTGGGCAGAAGCACCAGATCATCAGCAAACAGTAGACATTTGCTGGTAGTGTAGACTGTTCTAGTGCCCTAGCCAATTCATTGATATATATGTTGAAGAGGGTGGAGCTTAAGCTGCTTCCCTGTCTCACCCCCTGCCCTGTGGAAAGAAATGTGTGTGTTTTTTGCCAATTTTAATCGCACACTTGTTGTTTGTGTACATGGATTTTATAATGTCTTGTGTTTTTCCCCCCAACACCACTTTCCATCCATTTGTATAGCAGACCCTCATGACAAATTGAGTTGAATACTTTTTTGAAATCAACAAAGCATGAAACACATGTTTACATTGCCAAAGCAAAGTGAATAGACAATAAACAAAAGGGAACTAAACAAGGGAAACATTAGTAAACATTACACTCACAAAAGTTTTAAAAGAATATAGACATTTCAAATGTTATATTATTGGCTATGTACGGTGTTGTAACAATGTGCAAGTAGTTGAAGTATGAAAGGGAAAATAAATAAACAGATACATTTAAATAACGGGCCACAAATCTTGCTTCTGTGACTGCAATAATGAAACCGTCAACCCCACACTCCAAAGTGTGTTGCCGAGTGCTTAACTGACAATGAAAAAACAGATGTTATATAGGCCTTAAAAAATGCTTAGTCAGTCATTTCTAACCTTCCCATCAACCCCCTTGGTTCATGTCCTGGTTATCTGCACGGGATGTTGTTTTACTTCCAACCCGGCTTAGTTTCCCAGATGCCAGGAAGATGAGACAATGAGACATTGTACTAAACTCTTCCAGGCTATCTCTATCTCGGTGACACCCACCACATCTTATCTATGGAATGCCAGCTGTAGGTTTTTGCCTAGCCATCACTTAATCAGTTGCCAGCCCAAGCTTCAAAAGACTCCTCTCAGTTAACTCAGAAAGGGAGAGAGAGAGTCCTAAGAACCTTACTCTATTTCATAAAACAACCATTTGGTGCATAAATATAACATAATCTTGTAATCCTGCTACCACATGGGGATGTGGACATACTCTGTATACATATCCAGAAAATAAAGAAATGATCTCACTCCAATACATTTTAATAGAAATTTAGCAAAAATAGATAAGATCTTGCCACCATGGAAAGGAAAATACCTGTCTATTTGTGAGAAAAAAATCACCCTGATGAACTCTTTAGCCATATCCCAGTTTACCTATTTGCTTATGGTCTTGCCTACACCTAGCAACCTGTTTTTTAAATMATATGAACAAAAAATATTCAATTTTATTTGGAATGGCAAGCCAGACAAAATTAAAAGGGCCTATTTATATAATTAATATGAATTTAAAGGGCAGAAATGATTAAATATTAAAGAATTAGACCTCTCACTAAAGGCGTCAGTCATCCAAAAGTTATACTTAAATCCAAACTGGTTCTCTAGCAAATTAGTAAGAATGTCCCCACCATGTTCAAGAATGGCCTTTTTTCCTTTATTCAGATTACAACCTCTCATTTATGGTTATATGAAAATGAAATAATCTCCAAGATATCACTATATGTAAAACAAGCCATAGAAAGTTGGTTGCAATTTCAGTTTAATCCACCAGAATAGACAGAACAAATATTGTTAATTGATTTTTAAAAATCAAAAAGGTATAAMCTTTGTAAATTATATCATAAATAGGACTGGTGGAGTTATGTCACACATGCAGCTAACAAAAATATATGGAAATGTCTTCTCAACCCAAAATTACAACCAACTAATTGCAGCATTACCGCAAAAATGGAAGAAGCAAGGGGAAAAAGTAAGGAACTTGTCTGTCGGCCCTGCATTAAAGACCAAAACCAGAAATCTGTGATAAATAAAAAAGTATACCAGTTTCATTTAAGGCCCCAAAAAATTGACAGCTGTGCCATATAGATTGCAAAATAGTTGGGAAGAGTTTTTCCGATGTACCGATTGCATGGCACACGGTTTATGAACTGATACGCAAAACGACGCCGGATTCAAAACTTACAATTTTTCCATTTAAATTATTATACATATGTAGCTTGTTTTTGGTCACAGGTCCAGGAATGGCTGAAGAATTACAACATTTATCTGGAGCTAACTTTGCAGATAGCACTATTGGGCGATTTGAAAAGTCATAGTCAATCGATCAATAATATAATAATACTTTTAGCAACAAAAAKAATCTTTAATTTGCAATCTGTAGAAACTATGAGAAATGCATCTCAGTGCAAGAGGCGTTTACTCCTGAGGTGCTGACCTGTTGCACCCTCTACAACCACTCTGATTATTATTATTTGACCCTGCTGGTCATCTATGAACATTTGAACATCTTGGCCATGTACTGTTATAATCTCCCCCCGGCACAGCCAGAAGAGCCTGGTTCCTCTCTAGGTTTCTTCCTAGGTTCCTGCCTTTCTAGGGAGTTTTTCCTAGCCACCGTGCCTCTACATCTGCATTGCTTGCTGTTTGGGGTTTTAGGCTGGGTTTCTGTGTAGCACTTTGTGACATCGGCTGATGTAAAAAGGGCTTTATAAATACATTTGATTGATTGATTGACTACAGTCTCTGGTTCGAATCCAGGCTGAATCACATCTGGCCGTGATTGGGAGTCCCATAGGGCGGCGCACAATTAGTCCAGTGTCGTACTGGTTTGGCCAGGGTAGGCCGTCATTGTAAATAAGAATTTGGTCTTAACTGACTTGCCTAGTTAAATAAAGGTTAAATTTAAATTTTAAAAAAGAAGGGGAAAAAAAGAGAAAGGTTCAGAACTTTTGTGAAACATCACAGCACAATCCAATATGGATGGTGTTAAGAGATAGATGGGAGGGGTTGAATGGAGCTGAAGGGTGGGACTACAAGATAACTAATGTAAAATATACTGTGTCCATAAAATGTATATACAGTAGGTTCAGAACTTATATATATGGCAAATAGAAATCAAACTGGATGGACAACATAAATAGATGGGAGATGTTGAGGGTAGAGGAAGGACAGGACTAAAAACAAACAAAATACAACTATTGTAAAATAGATGGTGTGCCTCTTCCAGAAGACTGAAACTTGGCCGCAAGTGTATCTTCCAGCAAGAGAATAACCCCAAGCACTAATCAAAATCCACAAAGAAATGGTTCATTGACCACAAAATCTGCATTTTGCAATGGCTATCTCAGTCTCCGTACTTGAACCCCATTGTGGTTTGAGTTGAAGAGGGCTGTCCATATGCTCAGACGAAGGATATCAAAGATCTTAAAATAATCTGTATTTTTTTGTTGCACACAATATACACTAAGTGTACAAAACATTAGGAACACCTGCTCTTTCCATGACATAGACTGACCAGGTGAATCCAGGTGAAAGCTATTATCCCTTATTGATGTCCCTTGTAAAATCCACTTCAATCAGTGTAGATGAAGGGGACAGGTTAAAGAAGGATGATTTTAAAGCCTTGAGACACTTGAGACATGGACAAGCTAAGTGCCAGTATAGAGACAAAGTAGAGTCGCAATTCAACAGCTCAGACACAAGAGGTATGTGGCAGGGTCTACAGTCAATCACGGATTACAAAAAGAAAACCAGCCCCGTCGCGGACCAGGATGTCTTGCTCCCAGACAGACGAAATAACTTTTTTGCTCGCTTTGAGGACAATACAGTGCCACTGACACGGCCCGCTACCAAAACCTGCGGGCTCTCCTTCACTGCAGCCGAGGTGAGTAAAACATTTTAAACGATGTTAACCCTCGCAAGGGCTGCAGGACCAGACGAGCATTCCCAGCCGCGTTCCTCAGAGCAGTGCGCCAGACCAGCTGGCTGGTGTAGTTTTACGGACAATTCAATACAATCACTATCCCAGGTCTGCTGTTCCCACATGCTTCAAGAGGGCCACCATTGTTCCTGTTCCCAAGAAAGCTAAGGTAACTGAGCTAAACGACTACCACCTCGTAGCTACTCAACTTCCGTATCATGAAGTGCTTTGAGAGACTAGTCAAGACCATGATCACCTCCACCCTACCTGACACCCTAGACCCACTCCAATTTGCTTACCAACCCAATAGGTCCACAGATGACGCAATCGCAAACACCACTGCACACTGCCTAAACCATCTGGACAAGAGGTAATAACTATGTGAGAATGCTGTTCATCGACTACAGCCAGCATGTTAACACCATAGTACCCTCCAAACTCGTCATCAAGCTCGAGACCCTGGGTCTCGACCCCGCCCTGTGCAACTGGGTACTGGACTTCCTGACCGGGCCGCCCCCAGGTGGTGAGGGTAGGTAACAACATCTCCATCCCGCTGATCCTCAACACTGGGGCCCCACAAGAGTGCGTTCTGAGCCTCTCCTGTACTCCCTGTTCACCCACGACTGAGTGGCCATGCACGCCTCCAAACTCAAACATCTCAAGTTTGCGGACGCACTACAGTGTAGGCTTGATTACCAACAACGACGAGACGGCCTACATGGAGGAGGTGAGGGCCTCGGAGTGGTGGTGTCAGGAAATAACCTCTCATTCAACGCGTCAACAAAAACCAAGGAGATGATTGTGGGACTTTAGGAAACAGCAGAGGGGAGCACCCCCTATCCACACGACGGGACAGTAGTGGAGAGGGTAGTAAGTTTTAAGTTCCTCGGCGTTACACATCACGGACAAACTGAATTGGTCCACCCACACAAGCAGCGTTGTGAAGGCAGCGCAGTAGCGCCTCTCAACCTCAGGAGGCTGAAGAAATTCGGCTTGTCACCAAAACACTCACAAACTTCTACAGATGCACAATCGAGAGCATCCTGTCGGGCTGTATCACCGCTGGTACGGCAACTGCTCCGCCCACAACCGTAAGGCTCTCCAGAGGGTAGTGAGGTCTGCACAACGCATCACCGGGGGCAAACTACCTGCCCTCCAGGACACCTACACCACCCCGAGTCACAGGAAGGCCATAAAGAATCATCAAGGACAACAACCACCCGAGCCACTGCCTGTTCACCCCGCTATCATCCAGAAGGCGAGGTCAGTACAGGTGCATCAAAGCAGGGACGAGAGACTGAAAAACAGCTTCTATCTCAAGGCCAATCAGACTGTTAAACAGCCACCACTAACATTTATTGGCTGCTGCCAACATACTGACTCAACTCCAGCCACTTTAATAATGGGAATTGATGGAAATGTATGTAAAAATGTATCACTAGCCACTTTAAACAATGCCACTTAATATATGTTTACATCCCTACATTACTCATCTCATATGTATATGTATATACTGTACTCTATATCATCTACTGCATCTTGCCATCTTTATTGTAATACATGTATCACTAGCCACTTTAAACTATGCCATCTTTATGTTTATATTACCCTACATTACTCATTCTCATATGTACATATACAGTACTCTATACATCTACGCATTCTTTGCCTATGCCGTTCTGTACCATCACTCATTCATATATCTTTATGTACATATTCTTTATCCCTTTACACTTGTGTGTATAAGGTAGTAGTTGTGGAATTGTTAGGTTAGATTACTCGTTGGTTATTACTGCATTGACGGAACTAGAAGCACAAGCATTTCGCTACACTCACATTAACATCTGCTAACCATGTGTATGTGACAAATACAATTTGATTTGATTTGATTTTGATTGTGTATGTGTGCCCTTCAGAGGGTGAATGGGCAAGACAAAAGCTTTAAGTGCCTTTGAACAGGGTATGGTAGTAGGTGCCAGGCGCACCAGTATGAGTGTATCAAGAACTGCAACGCTGCTGGGTTTTTCATGCTCAACAGTTTCCCATGTGTATCAAGAATGGTCCACCACCCAAAGCCAACTTGACACAACCGTGGGAAACATTGGAGTCAACATAGCCAGCATCCTTGTGGAACGCTTTCGACACCTTGTAGAGTCCATGCCTCGACGAATTGAGGCTGTTCTGAGGGCAAAAGGGGGTGCATCTCAATACCAGGAAGGTGTTCTTAATGATGTGTACACTCAGTATAGCTCAGTATTTGTATTATTTTTTACCATCTTTTTTGCTCATCTTTATCAAGGGTGCCAATAATTATGAACCTCACAGTATGTCCTACATCAGCTCAGCCTGACTTCTGTTAGATAGAGCATGCATCATGTTGATAGAGGATTTGGTACATAATACCCCCAGATTATATAACAAGTTAGCTGAATAATCAGGGATCCTTGTGAGATGAATGAGAAGAGTGACTATACCATAGAGTATTTGAAGATGTTCCTCCTTTTTAACAATTCTATGGACTCTCCACATGCACTGTTGGATGGCAATGTGATCACATTGGAAATGGCTGTGCAGAAATCTTATCTCCCTCCATCTTTCCCATTACTGGGAGATTGAAACCCCTGCAGCAGTGCTCCTGCTCCGGCTGCAGCCAAGAACACATTTTAGATTACAATATGACAGCTTTTAAAATGTCACCATTTCTTGTTCAGATGCTCTGCCAAGCACTTCACTCATATGGGCTATGGGTTTTGCAGCAGTTGGGTTCTAAACTGGTGGCAGTTCCKTGGCCCTGCCCCTAATGTGTGGCTGCAATAATGACATCATCCATTCTGGTAAAGTCAACCACATATACAGTAGCTACCAATACTGCTGGATTCAATACCATGTTCCAACCATCACTCCACACTCATCAATATATTGTAAATAAGATTTTGTTCTGAACTCTTGCCTAGTTAAATAAAGGTTAAATAAAGAAAGAAAGATATACAAAAAATAGACCTGCCACTAAACCAGGTTAGCTCATGGTTTGGATGTGACAGTTACTTCAAGTCTCAGTGAAGATGACATCACATGGCTAACATTCACTAGTTTACCTCCACTCCACAGACAGTCACTCTGGACAGCGCTGATAATGTCACTCTCCCTGCTCCCGTCCGTCATTCAGTCAGTCACTCCATAGGGCAGATGGACCAAGGCTACGGCCCAGACAGAGCCCAGGGGCAGCGCTGGAGAGGCACTGGGGGGATGAAGGGGACCTCTGCTGCCCACCATCTGGCCAAGTGGCATGTGTTAGTGCCAACCCGATGCCTGCTGAGGGAAGGGGCACAGAGACGCGCTACAGAGAGCTGCTACAGAGACAGGCAGGCAGGGGGGCATTTGTATACACAGGCCATCCTTTCTCAGTAAAAGGCCCACTCAGCAACACCTGTGCTCCCAGTCAGCCTTGTCCGCCCACGCCTGGCCCCACCACATCCTCGTCCTGTCAGAACGGCTGCACTCAGCAGAAAGACAGGCTCCTCCAACAAAGGACTTTGCGGGATAGGAAGTGTACGTGCAGGTGAATAGCGATAACTAGTTATTCAGCTATTCATATATTCATCTGTGCATTCATATTTAGCCCCTGCTGTGAGTGAGATGAACACTGTTTCAGAGCCGGGGCTCTAACTGTTACAGAGACGGAACACTCGCCTTCATTCTCTCCCCATGGCTCTCACAAATACTTTTAATACTCTGCTGTATTCTACATGGGACAGGATGAGTATCGTTCCCTGACCCTAACCCTAAGCTTGGGGTTAGAATCCCAGGGCAGACACCTACTATACTACAGTATGTAAGCATACACTTGTTAAATGATTTGGAGTAGAAGAATAGTGTTGGTATAAGAGAAAGATTTAAAACACATGGAGTGTGTTTGTTATGATTTGTCTCCAGTGAGACAACATAAACCTATTCATCACTAGATAAGCACGAATAATAAAGGTGTTAAATCATAGTCCTTATACATTTGTGGGCTTCTTCAGCACGCTCCGTTACTTTGATTTGCAAGCATTCTTTTTCTAGGATGTAGCTACATGTGTTTATATTCTGTCTGGTCACATGCAGAGGATCTGTGCCTTACGGTGTAGTATGGACTAAATGACATTCTCTAGCAGCCAGACACCAGTGTGCCTGCCCTGGGTTATCACTTACCTCTTGTTGGGACACATATCATGTAATAATGGCTGTGGGCTCCTGGTCTGGAGAAGGTAAATGATGCCCTGTAATGTAGTGTAAATGATGGCTTAAGGACAGGAGAGGCAGAGGGACTGACTCAGCCCTGGGGTGGATGTATTACCTGGAGAGCTGTCCTTTCCATCCCACACCAGAATTACTCTCCCACTGGCCCCTCCCCTCCTTCCCTACTCCACTTGGCTGAGGCCTGCTTTAGCCAGAGGCCTTTGCCTGCGGGGCAGCAATCGATTCCTGTAAAGCAGAATGTAAAAAATGTATGCGTTAAGAGAGAACTTGAAAGACCCAGAGCAGAGGTTTGAAATGACCGGGTGCTTCAGTGTACACGGATCAAAATGTTTAAGAAGAGCGATAGAGGCCTTTACTTCAGACTCAAGACTAAAGCGTTCAGATATTCCCTTACACAGACCTGTCATTCTCTATAAGTGCTCTGTGTGAGAGTGATTTACTGCTATCAGCCAAACGCATTAGGCCTCACTGACCACAGAAATGGACCAGACGTCTGTCCATCTCACCACCCAGAGAAGCTATAGCAAATGCATAAGAAGTAGATTTGGATTGTAGTATTGTACTTCCAGCAGTATCTACAGTGTTGATTTTTTGCCTGAAATTAAGCAAAATTGCTAAATTTATGTCTATCAAAAATGTAAATTAAATATGATTAGGTTACCGAATTTAGGGTACAGAATATGGTACAGGGTAGGGTACAGTAGTCTGTGAACTTCAGTAATGATATGTATGTGTGCCTATGTGTGGTGATCAGAGGGTTAAGGCTGTGTTGTTAGTCTTTCAGCAGGCCTACTGGGGATTGGTGGAGGTAGTGTTAGTCTTTCTGCAAGCCTACTGGGGATTGGTGGAGATGGTGTTAGTCTTTCAGCAGGCCTACTGGGGATTGGTTGAGGTAGTGTTAGTCTTTCGTGCGTGCGTGCGTGCGTGCGTGCGTGCGTGCGTGCGTGCGTGCGT
>NC_036860.1:51160275-51255585 GCF_002910315.2 Salvelinus sp. IW2-2015 | reverse complement strand
CCTTTTCAGCAGGCCTACTGGGGATTGGTGGGAGGTAGTGTTAGTCTTTCTGCAGGCCTACTGGGGATTGGGTGGAGGTAGTGTTAGTCTTTCAGCAGGTCTACTGGGGATTGGTGGATGTGTTAGTCTTTCAGCAGGCTACTGGGGATTGGTGAGATGGTGTTAGTCTTTCGCAGGCCTACTGGGGATTGGTGGAGATGTGTAGTCTTTCAGCACGGTTACTGGGTTGGTGGAGATGGTGTTATCTTTCAGACCTACTGGGATTGGTGGAGAGGTGTTAGTCTTCTCAGCAGGCTACTGGATTGGTTGAGGTAGGTTAGTCTTTCAGCAGGTCTACTGGGGATTGGTGGAGATGGTGTTAGTCTTTCAGCAGGCCTACTGGGGATTGGTGGAGATGGTGTTAGTCCTTTCAGCAGGCCTACTGGGGATTGGGGAGATGGTGTTAGTCTTTCTGCAGGCCTACTGGGGATTGGTGGAGGTGGTGTTAGTCTTTCAGCAGCCTACTGGGGATTGGTGGGATGGTGTTAGTCTTTCACGAGCCTACTGGGGATTGGTGGAGGTGGTGTTAGTCTTTCACAGGCCTACTGGGGATTGGTGGAGATGGTGTTAGTCTTTCAGCAGGCTACTGGGGATTGGTTGAGTATGTTGTCTTTCAGCAGGCCTACTGGGGATTGGTGAATGTTTTTAGTCTTTCCAGCAGCCTACTGGGATTGGTTGAGGTAGGTTAGTCTTTCAGCAGGCCTACTGGGGATTGGTGGAGATGTTGTTAGTCTTTCAGCAGGCCTACTGGGGATTGGTGGAGTGGTGTTAGTCTTCTCATCACGCTACTGGGGATTGTTGAGGTAGTGTTAGTCTTTCAGCGGCTACTGGGGATTGGTGGAGATGGTTTAGTCTTTCAGCAGGCCTACTGGGGATTGGTTAGGTAGTGTTAGTCTTTCAGCAGGCCTACTGGGGATTGGTGGATATGTTTTTAGTCTTCAGCAGGCCTACTGGGGATTGGTTGAGGTAGTGTTAGTCTTTCAGCAGGCCTACTGGGGATTGGTGGAGATGTTGTTAGTCTTTCAGCAGGTCTACTGGGGATTGGTGGAAGATGGTGTTTAAAATGCCAGCAAGGTTAAACAGCTGAGAGCAACATCCGATCAATTGGTAAAGTGATGGTGGTTTAGAAAGCTCTTTTCTGCGACATGACTGGGAACAAATAGTAGGGTGGACGAGAAGTCTCGATCTAACAGGATGCGGTCATATCAACACACGTTTCATCAACAAGCTCAGCGGTGAGTGTGCGTGTGCGATAGTGCTGGTGAAGTCAGATGACTCAGTCTGTCTAGTAGTTACCATACGGGGATCATGGAGAATGGTCTGGTTGACCATTAGTGTCTTTCTACGCTGCAGGCCTAATAGGTCGCTGGGTGTGATTTGGTTGCAAGTATGGCGTCAAAGTTACTGATTCTGCATCGCACTTCTGGGGCTCTTAGTTGTGTGATTGATATTCTTGGAGTAGTACTTTTTGCACGTATGCACTACTTGGGGTGTGAGTTGAGTTGTGGTTGGAGTAGGTTTGTTTTGTTATGCTTTTATAATTTCACGAGCAGTGGCCTTTACGGTACTTGTGGATCTTAGTTTATGTTAGTATCATTTTCGCATGTTATGGTCGTGTTAATCGTTGGTGAATGCCTAGTGGTTGAGTGTATGTTGATACAGTGACCATGTGCAACCCACTCGAGTTCGTGGAACACATGTGTGTATTGGAAGAGCTAGTATTGGCGTGTATTGGTGGCTGCACACTCTATTTTATGCTCAGAGAGGATTATGCCTCCCTGTGTGGTCTTCTCCTCGCGTACTGGGTGTTGTGCAACTCTGTGTTTACCTTATCTTCACTCTCTCTCATCAATTTAAGACACAACTTACGTGGTTGTCTAGATTAGATAGATGTCTTATAGTTACTATCCTCCTCTGCCACAGCCCTCCTCTGGGCGATCTCGGTCCTTTTCTGGGCTCGCGTTGTCCGTGTGTGATATCACTCAATAACCCGACACAATGGTCTCGTCTCACTTGCGAGTAGATCTCTTACAGCTACTCTATCTCCTAGGGCCTATTTGCGTCGGCATGGCTGATTCGTCTACTACAGTTACTTTTTCATGCCTATCGCTTAACGTCGGCGTTATTCTTAAGTGCTCATGAGATGGCTGTGTGTCTTCAAGTCCTTATTCTCGTGCAAGTCGCTCAGTACTATCGTCTAGTGCGTAATGTGGCTTTGCTACCAACTCGGTCGTTTCTATCTCTATCTTGTGCGACACTGACCTATGGGAGTTGAGAGATGATCGTTGTTTTTTAGCCGGCACTCTCATCTCTATCTGCTGGAGCTTTATGTCTCTCGGGGTAGATTGTGGTGGAAGGGTAGAGTAGTTACCCGATGCTCCTCTGTCCCCAGCGGTCTCATCGGCGACGTATTGTTGACTTTCTGTGAGTTGCGAGAATGGAAAAAGCGCTCTGAGGCCCTGCTATTGACACTTGTCGCAGAACTTAATCAGTTGGCGACGGAGGTCTAGTCTTCCTCATAAGCTAGTCTTATCTTAGGCAACTCTGTGGTATGGAACGAATGGTGCTAGTCTTTACCTCGTCACGGTGTCTCCAAACCTCTGGGAATGTCATTTGGCCGTGTCTAGTATAGTCGACTGACGTGAGTTTGAAGAGGCCAACTTCCCTACAACAGCACCTTACTCGGGAGGAGTTTGTCTCGAGTAAGGTCCGGTGAACATAAATCACACTTACTCCTTAACCGCTAAGACTGATTAACTGCTGTAAATTGGGGGATTGTATGTTGTGCACTACTACTATCGTAGCGGGTATGGTGAGGAGGATACCAACACGCTGTCGTTGTGGCAAAGGTTGTTGCTGTTCATTGTAGTGTGCTTTCTCATCAAGGGTTGTTGGATGTGTCGCGTCAAGTACAGCTGTTCGGCGACTTCTCAGCTCTGTTAAGATATTAAAGTCTCGCGTCCAGAGAATATAGTCTGCCGTAGCCTGTTGCCGCGTGCGTTGCGTGCGGTGCGTGCGTGCGTGCGTGCGTGCGTGCGTTGCGTGTGCGTGCGTGCGTGCGGCGTGCCTGCCCGCGTGCGTGCGTGGTACCCCCGCAGTTGCTCCGCTGCAAGCTTGTGCCTGGAACCATCGCTGGTGCGAGAGTTGACGTCGCTCATCTGAGCTTGAGTAAGCGTTTATTTGGTCTTCTGTTTACGTGGCGCTGCTGAGCGCGTAGAGACTTTGGGAATACAGCATCGCATATGTATCTACAACTGTGTCTCGGAGCTACGAGTTGTGACTCTTGGACAGTCACAATGCTAATATCTAGATGTGGTTCCTTCTCAACCTTCTCACAGTGACTCATGTGCAATGAGAGAAAATCTTGAGCCAACGAAGTGAGCATCACCACAGTCAGACCAAGACCTAGAATCTTTAACCAGATAACATCGGGCAACCTAATAGACATTTCCTGACCGAACTTGCCTCCAAATACACTCTGCTGTCTTCGAATCACGATTCACTCCGGATGCCATCTATCGATGGTCTACCATTGCCTGTTATGGGCCCGCTACGCGGTCCGCGGTCCAAAACGACTAGCCAAAGGCCATGTGCTAGTTTATATCACTGAGTCACTAATGAGGTTAGACGTCACTTTAAGAAGGAGACGACATATAAGGCGAGCAGGCCTTTCTGAATCGTAGGCCTGAGAAGCTTCAAGCCACGGATACGCACCAAGTGCTGGAAGAAGATATTGACAACTCCAACTACCCGCCCGATCCAGTTGAAGGGACTGTCAAATGGTCTTCTCCCTTAGTACTTTAAAAGTTTACTTTTTGCCTCTATAACTCAGTAAAAAAAATTTAGAAAAACGACATCGCGCCGCTCATCAAAGGGCTTGACCCCAATTGAAATGCAATGAAAACTCAAGCACACTAGATGATCACCAGCCCTTGGGTTCACACTTAGACACCAAGGAAGCGTGACTTGAGCCGCATCAGAGTGAAATTAAAGGATAGAGCGTAAGCAAGGAGACACAAAAAAAATCGTGTGGAGGTTGCGAAACTTTCGCATAGCATTATTTTCCGATTACGTTACTCTGGTGTAGAGACCGGCCTCTTATTTGTTTCCAGCCCACTGCATACTTATAGTGCTAACCTTGTTCTATTATTGGCTCGCTCAGGCAGAAGCTCGAGGAACGCAGGGTAACGCAGGGATCAGCTCAAGCGAGGAACATGAGAGCACACCTACCTTCCATTGAGAATGTGGCCTGACCTCACAGAACAGGGGTGCAGACTGGCGCCTTGCGCCAGGAGTCAGACGATCCCACTCTCATATATATAGACGAGAGAAATCTCTGCTCACCTCTTGTTAAGCTGCTACATGTACAATATATGTCCGCGTTGCTTCGCAATACGACTGGTCACACGATCGAGCACCACTACCACAGAGAGAACATACGAGCATCACTCTCTACAGCTGCAACACTGACTGGGGCTAGGTAAAATGGGCTCGGATCCGATGGAGAAGTCCGTGATAATACTCTCGCATAAACTATAATACAAGTCATGGTGTGTCTCAATGGCTGGCATAGCCGTTCCTCCTGGCGACTCCAACCTTTGGCCACAGCCCCGCCCCCCCCCCTGCTGCTACTCTGCTCAAAGGCGCTGCGGGAGCTCGGTCGTGGATCCAAGGATCCCCAGATAGCAGATTTTTCGAAAGAAGTGGGAAACCTGGACCTATACAAATCAGCGGTGGCTTGAACAATCCTCGGAAACTCCTATTTCTTTGAACTGTCCGCCGCCATTGTGGGCGCAGCACCCCCTATTACCACCTGGTGTGCAAGTCTCCCCTCTCCTTACGAACACTCCATCTGACGATCCCATCAAGATTGTCAAAGAGCACAGCAGGGGGTCGATCCCCACCTTTTCTTCGAAAGGGGGTATCACCTGGAACCAAAAAACTGTTACATTTTTCCTGACCTAATAGGCTCATCTGCCCTGTCCTATATCTAGTAGGCTTCTCTTCGAAAGCCAAGTCAACAAATTCAGACTCACTTCGAGACCATCCTCTCTTAAGCAATCCCCACCTCGTATCCTTCTCCTGTCGTGCCAATCCCGGTTTCCGAGCCGGTCACTCTAATTGGGTGCACCTCAGCCACCTCAATGGTACTACTATATTCCGATATAACTGGCACCGTCCATCTGTCAATCAAAGACTTAGCTCACCTTCCGTGCCAAGACCTCTTCCTTCCGTCTTTTCCACTCTCCGACCTTACTGTGCCAATTGCTTATCCGACTCGTGTCAATCCACCAATTTTCTTGATCGGCAGAACTTTCAAGGTAAGCCGGGGGCTCCGTTTTTTCATAATGACTGCCGTTGCGTGGTTCACCAACTCATTTTTTTTGCAGACAGAGCTTTTTCAGTTGCCTGGTCAAATAGGAGGGTTATGTGTTCCGCTCCGGTCGCCTCTGGCAGTCTCTATGGGGATACCACAGGGGTTCCGAATTCCGGGCGGCCACCTCTTTTGCTCTGTCATATTACTCAAACTGGAGGTTTGTTGCTCTTCTTATGGCCTCGCGGGCCGATTCCCTGATCCACCTCATACGTGGGGAAAGACACATTTTGACTGTAATACTTGGTTGGCCCTCTTTTCCTTGGATCACTGAATGTCTATCTAATTCCATCTCCAAACGAAGCTTCAATGTCCCAACTATATACACTTCCTTTCCGTGGCCTCCAACCTGTTCTTCTTAAAACGCTAGTAAAACCAAATGCATATTTTTTGTTTTCCATTTTGGTGTTCGCTGCCCTGCATTATTCCCCCTGCACGCCGATTCTAGCAATCACTACCCTGGACGGTTCCGACCTAGAGATGTGGACATCTATAAGTACCTTCTAGGTGTCATCGCCTAGACTGCAAAGGCTCGGCCTTCCAACAGGCTTCAGTATGCAAACATATCCAATTTCAAAATCAAATCTAAGTCGGCTTTCTCTTTCGCACAAAGCCTCTTCACTCCACCCAGCAAACTTACCCCTAGCTAACTAGACTCGCTCTACCTACTCCTGGTTTAACGGCTCCACTCTGGAAGAAAAACTGATGGCTTTCTCAGTGGCATAACTGGGAGACCTTTCTACTCGTTAAAATGCTTGCGCATAACTAATCGGTTTCGATTGTTTAGATCTAACAAACATGTCTTTTATACACGAGATGGATTACATGGACTTATTGTGCTTGGTCTAGAGGCCGTTGAACACAGTCTCGCGGCTAGCATAAGAGACGTCAGGGCTTCAGCGTTCACAGTAAGAGGTGGAGGACTTGCAGTATTCAGAGGCTCGCGTCGCCAGCTTTCGTGTGTGTGTTCAGTCTTAAAATGGTGGATATTGAACCTAGAGTGTATCAAACGGTTGTTACCAGCTATCTAAATATAAAAGCTGTTGTGGCGAAGCGAAGGAATGACTTTAGGTGGCTCTAATGTTCTCGAGGGGCTTCCAGAGACGTGTGTGAGGAAGCATCCCTGTTCACTGCTGATGCGATGTGTGTCACACGGCACGTTAGTCATGTGCAAACACACTCATATCAGCTCACTATCGTAAGCTCACAATGCTCAGGATAAAAGCGAGCACTATGAGTCACTTAATTGGTCCAAGATAACTTATACAACCCCCGCAAGACAGTAGCCACGCAGACGATCGCTCGATGGTGCGTAGGTAGTAAGATCGAACTGATCATGAGAGAGGGAGCAGACATAAGAAGAGAGGAGAGAAACGCAGAGAGTACAATGTATGAGGAATGTTACCTAATATATACGACGTGATGCCTAGAGCGATGACTGCTAACGATTTTTAGTCAATTATATTGAGGATCACTCTTGGTGAGTTGTGTTAAGTATGAACTTGTATTTCATCTCTCCTTCAATCAATATTGTTTAATTAGCTACATCGTAAATATCAACTGGGTGTTAGCATCTGACACCCATCAAGATTTGTTGCACTTGAGTAACTATGTAAATTTGAAGTGACAGTAGCAGGTGAGATAGTAGGACGCATCAGAAGTTATACCTATCTGACCTGCTTATAGAGAACATTTTAGAGCGACCAGTAACCCACTGCGAGTTTGTTTTTATTTATTATATGACTTTGATACTGACGTGCAACTTATTTGACACAGCAATATTCTTCCATACATTGCATCCACTGAAAATATAAGACGCATAGCCAAGCTCTTTTGTATCAGTTCTCTATAGACACAGTAGTTTAATGTTTCTCGACATTTAAAATTGATAGTAATTCATTTACTTAATTCAATACTCAGGTAGTGTCCGTGATTCTGCAACACTTCATAAGCACTCTACCTTGCACACACACATGTTATATACATCTTATAGCAAATTCAATGTAGATGTTCATGTGATTAAACTACTTTCACAACTCTATTGTTTATTTGGACTTGTATAGCTATATGAGATAGTCTCTATAAAGCAATATACTACAGCTCATGTAACTTTTCTGTGTGTGTCTCGTCTTGTCACCCTGCATATACTGCTTCTATCCCTTTGGCCAGGTTGCAGTTGCAAATGAGAACTTGTTCTCAATAGCGTACCTTGGTTTTAGAGTAAAGGTGATTATAAACATCAGAAAAACAATATAAGAAATCATCTTACTGAATCGCTTCTGCACTCTTGACTCCCCTTCTGTGTGCTCTTAGTCAGTCCTCTTCTTTTTATCCATCCACGAAGACGTGGACCTCCAACCACTGCTCAGCTGCATATAATCTCAGCCCTATCCTCTCCATGGCTGTCACCCTCACCACCGTGCTCTCTATCTCAGGCCTACTTATCCCCAGGCTGTCTAACCACCTCTCTGCTATCTCAGCCTATCTATCCAGTGGCTGTCTCACCACCTTCTCTCTACTCAGCCTATCTATTTCCATGGCTGTCTCACACTTTCTTCGGGGTGGGTGATCTCAGCGTGATCTGTGGAATCCACTCGGCTCGTCCTCATTTCATCCCTCAGCTACCCTCTATCGCATGCGCTTGTTTTCTCACCATCTCAGCCTATACTCATCCCATCCCCGGTGTACCTCACCATCTCATTGCCTATCTCACTGGGCCACTGGCTGTCTTCACTCAATCCTCACCCGCCTACTGCTTATCAATGCGCTAGTCTCACCATCCTCACGCACTCATCTACTCACTGGATTGTCTCACCACTCATAAGCAATATTCTATCCATTGCGATGTCTCACCATCCTCAGCCCTATTCCACTCATCATGGGCTGTCTCACCATCGTCGAAGCCCTATCTATCCATGGATGGTCACATCTCAGCCTATCTATCCATCGCCGTGATGGGTCTACATTCTCAGCTATCTAATTCCATGGATGTCATCACCATCTCAGCCCTCCTCGCTACTCTCCAGGGGCATGCTCTCACCCAATCCCAGTCCAACGCCTATCTCATACACTGATGAATCTCACCACTCGCCTCCACCCTAATCTATCCATGGGTCGCTCTCACTTCTCTCTCAATCTAAGCGCTCAGGTTTTGTTGCTCTAATATGCTGTCCCTTCCTCTGCTCGTCTTTGCACTATCCCTTTCCTCCTCCGTGTCAATCATCCGCGTAGCCTGTCGTAGCGTCCCTCCACCCTCTAGTGCCTCTCCGTACTCCACACTACTGCCTAATCCTTCCCGTTTGACGGCCCAGTGGACATCGAAACTGACAGTAAACAAGCCAATATTGAATGACACCCACAATAGCACTACCTGAACACCTATACAGTCACTGCCACCTCTATCAAGTGGAACATTTACTGACTAAAGTACACAACACAACTTCCAGGGTAACGTTAAACCGGTCGAATATGGACGTGGTGCGATTGGATGAAGGGCCTTCATTACTGGTGTCAATTTGTGATGTTGTGTAAAAGACTGCGAATGTCTTTCCCAAGTGCATTTAAACAAGGGGTAGTCAAGTCTTCCCACTGACCAGTAAGTACTGCGACTGTATCTCCTGCTGGTCCGAACAGAGTGTCCTCCCTCCAGAACTCCGGTCTAGGAAGGGTGCTCAGACTATGTGCTCTTTAGGGGATGAGAGGATGATCGCTAACCTGTAGACCATACACTTGGTAGGGGCTTGAGGACACATGGCAGGTTTAATCAACAGGGTTGCTACTGTGTTACACAATGCTGCTCTATTGAACACTCACACTACGCGTCACAATAATCTCGCTCCTCAGTTCCAAGCCTCTGCGCTGACGTGCTCTACATCCCCACACGGTATAAGGTAGAGGAGACGGGTTGGTTATCACTCACAATGCTCATAACTACTCATCTGGCACTTTAGAAATGGCACTCATCTGCACTCATCTGCACTCATCTAAATGTTTTGTTGATGTTGGCATGTGTGAACAACAGTGGCCTCCCTTCCCTAAACTACATCTCTAAATAAACACATTTCTAACATTCAACTCGATTCAGAGCACCTGTCCACCCCGCTTTTTACTTATAACATTGTGACAACCAACTCCTGTGTGACAACCAGCCCTGTCTCCTCTAGGCTTCCTCATCAGAACCTGAATGAGCTATAGTGTCCCAGGAGGTCCTCACTGTGGGGTAAAGGTGATATAAGGTGCATATGGTACGTGGACGGTGGAAACACCCCCTCATCTTAACTTTCCTTGCTTCCTGCGTGTTGCACCCCCCGGCTGCGTGCGTGCGTGCGTGCGTGCGTGCGTTATGTGCGTGCTTGGTGCTGGGCCCATGCTGGGGAGTTGTACAGCACCATGGTAATTGGTGTGGTTTCTGAAGCTAGTGTGAGCTGGCAGGTCAGGTCCAGTGTGGTTATTCCTGCGTGGTCGGTTTGAAAACCTGAGCCAGAGTGACACAGTCAGAGACAAGTCTTACCCAACCACAGGGTGCAGCCTACAGGTCCATCTGATGGTACTGCCTCGGAAGCAGGTGTCAATATAAAAGTATATGGGTAAGAACTAAGAGGGAGGTGATGATAGGGAAAAGCTCATAAACAGCACCAGTAGAAAGTAACACAGCCACCAGCTGTAAAGTCTTCCCTTGAAATGATTTGCTACAGGAAGAAAAATACAAATCACCCACAGGGCTTGAACCCTCTGGAGAATTGAATAAAGCCCCTAAGCCAAAGCATTAGAGAGAGAGAGATCTGGAGAGTGAGAGAGTGAAATAAAGAGATAGAGAGTGAGAAGGGAGACAGAGGAGGAGTGAATCTCATTCCCCTCTCTAATGGTGTAGAGACCCAGTCCTCTTATTTGTTCCACTATCAGCCCTTCCTAATGGCTGCCCAGTGAGAGAGTGGCCAGTCAGCCCCATTAGCTGTGGCTGAGCCTGAGACAGGGAGGGGGTCTGGAGTCTGGAGCCAGCCTCAGTAGGGGTCCTTTCCTCCCACGGCTCCACACTGCAGAGCGAGCCCCAGCCTCCCTGCCSGCCCGCCCCTTAACCTCCCACCCACCCTTGGCCTCTCCACACCTTACGCTCCACTCAGAGAGAAAATGATGGATTTCTCAGTGCATAATGGAGACCTTCCGACTAGTCTTAAAAGCTGCTCTCTAATAACTTTACTGATAAATTAAACAGTGTAGAGACAGTAGGCTGAGTCAGAGGCCGAGGAACAGACAGTCTCGCAGGCAGCAGCAGACGTCAGGGTCAGCGTTCATTATGGGACTTTTACATGCAGCTCAGCTTTGCATTAAAATGGTGGATTTAATTAAACAGGGCTGGTATTAAAATAAAGCTGTTAGGGAGGAAGGAATGACTTCAGGTGGAAATGCTAGGGGCTTCAAAGGGAGACGTGTGGACAGCATCTGTCATTGTGGTGGAGCTGCAAGCTGTCATGTGCCACCAGACAGGCCATGAACCCACCATAGCAGCAGCTCACATCCAATACAGCAGAACACAGAGAGTGTGTGTGGAGAGAGAGAGAGAGAGAGAGAGAGAGAGAGAGAGAGAGAGAGAGAGAGAGAGAGAGAGAGAGAGAGAGATGTCTTTATTCTTTTGGAACTTTTGTGAGTGTAATGTTTACTGTACATTTTTTATTGTTTGGCAACGTAAACAAATGTTTCCCATGCCAATAAAGCCACTTAAATTGAATTGAGAGAGAGAGAGAGTGAGATATCGAGAGAGAGAACATAGGGACCCAGAAAACCTGAGCCGTCACTATGATGAATCACTGAAACAATACAGAAATACACTCCTGAAAAAGAAGGAACAGCACATCAGAAATCAGCTCAATGTAATTGAAGAATCTATAGAATCAAACCACTTCTGTGAAAATTCGAAAACTCTTAAACAAACAACAACACGAAGAGTTATCTATCCAAAACGGAGATGTATGGATAAACCACTTCTCCAATCTTTTTGGCTCTATAGCAAAGATCAAACAGCAAAAACATACACATGATCAAATACAAATCTTAGAATCAACTATTAAAGACTACCAGAACCCACTGGATTCTCCAATTACATTGAATAAACTACAGGACAAAATACAAACCCTCCAACCCAAAATGGCTTGTGGGGTTGATGGTATCCTAAATGAAATGATAAAATATACAGATCACAAATTCCAATTGACTACACTTAAACTATTTAACATCATCCTCAGCTCTGGCATCTTCCCCTATATTTAGAACCAAGGACTGCTCACCCCAATCCACAAACTCACATTTTTTTTAGCTTTATTTATTAACTAGGTAAGTCAGTTAAGAACAGATTCTTATTTTCAATGACGGCCTATGAACAGATTTTTACCTTGTCAGCTTGGGGATTCGATCTTGCAACCTTTCAGTTACTAGTCCAACGCTCTAACCACTAGGCTACCTGCCGCCATTCATTTGTCATGAGGGTCTGCTATACAAATTGATGGAAAGTGGTGTTGGGGGAAAAACACAAGACATGATAAAATCCATGTACACAAACAACAAGTGTGTGGTGAAAATTGGCAAAAAATACACACATTTCTTTCCAAYGGGCCATTGGGTGAGACAGGGAAGCAGCTTAAGCCCCATCCTCTTCAACATATATATCAATAAATTGGCTAGGGCACTAGAACAGTCTGCAGCACCTGGCCTCACCCTACTAGAATCTGAAGTCAAATGTCTACTGTTTGCTGATGATCTGGTGCTTCTGTCTACAGCAGCACCTAGATCGTCTGCACAGAGTCAGACCTGGGCCTTGACAGTAAATCTCAGTAAGACAAAAATAACGGTGTTCCAAAAAGGTTGCCAGGACCACCGTTGCCCTAGAGCACACAAAAAACTATACATACCTCGGCCTAAACATCAGCATCACAGGTAACTTCCACAAAGCTGTGAACGATCTGAGACACAAGGCAAGAAGACCTGTCTATGCCATCAAAAGGAACATACAATTCGACATACCAATTAGGATCTAGCTAAAAATACTTGAATCAGTTATAGGACCCATTGCCCTTTATGGTTGTGAGGTCTGGGGTCCGCTCACCAACCAAGAATTCACAAAATGAGACAAACACCAAATTGAGACTCTGCATGCAGAATGCTGCAAAAATATCCTCCGTGTACAACGTAAAACACCAAATAATGCATGCAGAGCAGAATTAGGCCGATACCCACTAATTATCAAAATCCAGAAAAGAGCAGTTAAATTCTACAACCACCTAAAAGGAAGCGATTCCCAAACATTCCARAACAAAGAAGAGTCCCCTAAGCAAGCTGGTCCTGGGGCTCTGTTCACAAACAAAAACAGTCCCCACAGAACCCCAAACAGACCCCACAGAACCCCAGGACAGCAACACAATTAGACCCAACCAAATCATGAGAAAAGAAAAATATAATTACTTGAGACATTGGAAATAATTTAAGGAAATTAAGGAAATCTAGGAAATGTTTGACTATGTACAGACTCAGTGAGCATAGCCTTGCTATTGAGAAAGGCCGCTGAAGACAGACCTGGCTCTCAAGAGAAGACAGGCTATGTGCACACTGCCCAAAAACATGAGGTGGAAACTGAGCTGCACTTCCTAACCTCCTGCCAAATGTATGACCATATTAGAGTTGAGTTATTTTCCCTTTTYTACTTTAACTATTTGCACATCATTACATTACTGTATATAGACATAATATGACATTTGAAATGTCTTTATTCTTTTGGAACTTCTGTGAGTATAATGTTTACTGTTCATTTTATTGTTTATTTCACTTTTGTATATTATCTACTTCACTTGCTTTGGCAATGTTAACATATGTTTCTCATGCCAATAAAGCCCCTTGAATTGAAAGTGAAATTGAGAGCGGGACAGGAACAGAGGAGAGACAGGTAGTGTGGCCCCTCCTCTCTCCATAAAGTGTCTTAGAAAGTGAAAATAATCCTTCAGCAGGTGTTAGGATTGGCCGGAGTGTGTTGACAATTTGCTCAAGATTGATTTTTTCCCCCTTTGTATATAATTTGACAGTGATAAAAGCTGATTTATAGTCAGGCTGCCCAATAATGGCTTTTGTGGATCGACACTTAGAAACAGTTTACTCTGTTGATGTGATGGGGACATGAATGGGATCCAAAGTCATGTCTCACCATGGCTGGCTGCCAGGACCTTCAGAGGAGCTTTTAGAAATGGTGCTGTATCAGCCAAATGACTCCTTGGCCTGTGTGTGTGTGTGTGTGTGTGTGTGTGTGTGTGTGTGTGTGTGTGTGTGTGTGTGTGTGTGTGTGTGTGTGTTGTGTTGTTGGTTGTGTGTGTGTGTGTGTGTGTTGTGGGTGTGTGTGTGTGTGTGTGTTCGTGCGTGCGTGAGTGAGAGAGAGAGAGAGTGCATATGCCACAGGAGAGTGTAATAAGTAGTAAGTGCATAAGTGTCCCCATCGTGGATCCAGAGATATAATAACCTACAGGACTGCAGTAGGTTCCCAGTGGAGTTGAAGGAACATAGGGAAGCAGACAAGTATATACAATCTATTTATATACTGTAAAACACTGTACTTACTAAATGTATATTCATATTCACTCGCTCCCTCACTACTTCCCTTCTTCCCTCTCACGCTCACTCACTCACTCCACTCAATCAAAACAGGTTGACAACCTCTCTTTCTTTCTTTCTTTCTTTCTTTCTTTCTGTCTCTCTCTTTCTTTGTCACTCTCTCAATAAAATGTTCAATGTAATTTCTATTTCAATTTAAAGGGCTTTATTGGCATGGGAAACATATGTTTARATTGCCAAAGCAAGTGAAATAGATAATAAACAGAAGTGAAATAAATAATAAAAACATTTCAGTAAATATCACACTCACAAAAGTTCCAAAATAATAAATACATTTAAAATGTCATATTATGGATATACAGTTGAAGTCGGAAGTTTAATACATTTAAACTCAGTTTTTCACAATTCCTGACATTTAATCCTAGTAAAAAATTGCCGTTTTAGGTCAGTGAGGATCACCACTTTATTTTAAGAATGTGAAATGTCTAATAGTAGAGGGAATTATTTATTTCAGTTTTATTTATTTCATCACACGTTTCGGGTAGCCTTCCACAAGCTTCCCACAATAAGTTGGGTGAATTTTGGCCCATTCCTCCTGACAGAGCTAGTGTAACTGGGTCAGGCCTCCTTGTTTGCACACACTTTTTCAGTTCTGCCGACACATTTTCTATAGGATTGAGGTCAGGGCTTTGTGATGGCCACTCCAATATCTTGACTTTGCTGTCCTTAAGCCATTTTGCCACAACTTTGGAAGTATGCTTGGGGTCATTGTCCATTTGGAAGACCCATTTGCGACCAAGCTTTAACTTCCTGATTGATGTCTTGAGATGTTGCTTCAATATATCCACATAATTTTCCTGCCTCATGAAGCCATCTATTTTGTGAAGTGCACCAGTCCCTCCTGCAGTAAAGCACCCCCACAACATGATGCTGCCACCCCCGTGCTTCACAGTTGGGATTGTGTTCTTCGGCTTGCAAGCCTCCCCCTTTTTCCTCCAAACACAACGATGGTCATTATGGCTAAACAGTTCTATTTTTGTTTCATCAGACCAGAGGACATTTCTCTAAAAAGTACGATCTTTGTCGCCATGTGCAGTCGCAAACCGTAGTCTGGCTTTTTTATGGCGGTTTTGGAGCAGTGGCTTCTTCCTTGCTGAGCGGCCTTTCAGGTTATGTCGATATAGACTCGTTTTACTGTGGATATAGATACGTTTGTACCTGTTTCCTCCAGCATCTTTACATGGTCCTTTTCTGTTGTTCTGGGATTGATTTGCACTTTTCGTACCAAAGTACGTTCATCTCTAGGAGACAGAACCCGTCTCCTTCCTGAGCGGTATGACGGCTGCGTGGTCCCATGGTGCTAACTTGCGCACTATTGTTTGAACAGATGAATGTGGTACCTTCAGGCATTTGGAAATTGCTCCCAAGGATGAACCAGACTTGTGGAGGTCTACAATTATTTTTTTTTAGGTCTTGGCTGATTTCTTTTGATTTTCCCATGATTTTCCCAAGCAAAGACGCACTGAGTTTGAAGGTAGGCCTTGAAATGCATCCACAGGTACACCTCCAATTGACTCAAATTATGTCAATTAGCCTATCAAAAGCTTCTAAAGCCATGACATAATTTTCTGGAATTTTCCAAGCTGTTTAAATGCACAGTCATCTTAGTGTATGTAAACTTCTGACCCACTGGAATTGTGATACAGTGAATTATAAGTGAAATAATCTGTCTGTAAACAATTGTTGTAAAAATTACTTGTGTCATGCACAAAGTAGATGTCCTAACCGACTTGCCAAAACTATAGTTTGTTCACAAGAAATTTGTGGAGTGGTTGAAAAACGAGTTTTAATGACTCCAACCTAAGTGTATGTAAACTTCCAACTTCAACTGTATACAGTGTTGTAATGATGTGCAAATAGTTAAAGTACAAAAGGGAAAATAAATAAACATAAATATAGGTGGTATATACAATGGTCTCTCTTTCTCTRCCTCCCTCTCCACCACTCTCTCTATCTCCTCCCCTCACATCCCGGGGGTTAGGCAGATTTGAATTATTCAACATAATTGAGTTTATTAATGGATAGATAAATAGACAGAAGAAAACGAGGTGGGGGCTGCACATGACACATGACACAGGCAGAGTCTGTTCCTGACATTTCTAAGCTCCATCTGGATGTGGTTGAGATGGCGTGTGGCGTGCTGCTGTGTTTTGTCGTCTGCTGCCTGTGGCAGATACACAACCATAGAGCCAGGCTCAGGGCTATGGGCTGAGGACTCCTGGGGGGCTGGAGGTCACATTAGCATACAAAAGCCCCAGCGCTGGGTGCCCTTTCCAGCACCAGCTCCCCCCGGGTCGCCCCCGGAAACCCAGCTGCACGCAGGGCAGGGGGCCAGAGGACCAGGGGACACACAGGCACTGGGACCCATAGTGTGCAGGAGATGTGCCACCCCAGAGGTACCCCTTCCTTTACACCCCCCAAATATACCGGTTTCAAATACCCCCATGTCTCCATGACAGCAGCATCACTGAAGCTCCAACATGAAATATGTGCTTCCTAGGTCTATAAATCACAGCATACAGCAGAACAAATAGTTTGATATGGGCCATTGCCTACATAATGCTCACTAAAGGGAAACCTATTCATGCAGAATTTAGATGAGGAACATTTTATCTTTCCGCAGTCTTCTCCCAAATCAGCACCTTCTCCCAAATCAGCACCTTCTCCCAAATCAGCACCTTCTCCCAAATCAGCACCTTCTCCCAAATCAGCGACCGTCTCCCAAATCAGCACCGTCTCCCAAATCAGCACCGTCTCCCAAATCAGCACCTTCTCCCAAATCAGCACCTTCTCCCAAATCAGCACCGTCTCCCAAATCAGCACCGTCTCCCAAATCAGCTTCGCTGTTGTCTTTTATTTACAGTTTACAGCCCCTCTGTGTACAGTTTAGTTTGACTCTGTGATGCAATATGTTAATAGCAGTTAGCGCAAGGGGAGGCTGAGAAATAGACATTCACTTTGGCAGGAAGCTCTCCTCTCTGAGCTGACAACTGGGAGAGGATGAAGGGAGGAGGTAGGTAAAGTGGTGGAGGTTGGCTATGGGGTTTATATCGATGGAGGGAGGCGGGGGATTGGGTAGAGGGGAGGGCTGCTTGTATTTCTGGATAGAGGAGAGTGGTTGGGATCTTGGTCGATGATAGCGCTGATGTAGGTTTTGACAGATATTGGTTGTACTGGGGGTTATTGAGTGGATGGAGCAGGCTGCTGGGTGGGTGGTGGTTGCTCTTGTCTCAGGGGTTTTCCATCAGCTCTGATGCAGAGTGACAGGGTACTCTGGGTGGGGATGGAACTAAATGGGGGGGGGGGGGGGGTGCCCCTCAGGTAATACACACACCCTGTAATTATATTGATCACACGACACGGGAGGCACTGTATCTGCATACTGGGTTAGAAACAGGCAGGCAGGCCAGGGAGAAAACTGACTGGATTGTTGACAGCACAGTCGCCGTGACAGTCAACTACGTTGTTTATGCCACAATTACCAAGATTGAATTCAATCAGTCAGGCCAATGCACTTTTTCATTGCAATTATGCAAAAGTCCTGCAGCTCCGTGTGCCTCAGCGTGGTGGGTTGTGCTACTGCCTCAGTTTATATTGATTCTTTTATTCGTTAAAATGAAGTCCTTAAGAAGACTGTCACTCACTAGTGTCCCCACTGCCATATCACATGCCTGCTCACCCCCATGAAAAAAATCACTGTTAATATAATTGATGTAATATGCCACAAGCAACAATAAGGTATAACATCTAATCATGTTAAGTAGTCATCGCCGAGCTGTAATTAAACTGTTTGAGACAAGTGATTACTAAGGCTGATAGAGAATGGGAAAATATAATTGCGACGTTATGCAAATACTAATACACCCTGCTCTAATTGCAAGCTTTTTTCTCCTAATATTTATGGTCTTGTGTCTATGTTATTATCGCATTGACCACAATGCATTGGGAATGTAGGTGGGTGTGCCGGAGATGGAGAGGGAGGGGCTCGTACACTTCTACACGCTTCTGTGCACATCTCTGTTAACACCCAGGCCCTGCAGTCTGTCTCTGCTAATGGAGGCTCCACCATCCCATCATGCCATGCTGCCATCCAGAACAGCCAGGGAGATTGTTCACAAACGAGCCTGTTGGCAAATTAGCCAGCACACGTTAAGCTGGAGCATTATGCTAAAGCTGGCTGAATATCACTGCATGCTCACTGACCAGTGAGTGATTCCAGAAACACATACACTCTTCGGTGCCGTGCCGCCACCATCCCCCGGCCTATTGGAGGTGCAGAGGAGTCACGGATTGGCCCCTCAGACTGAAGGACTAGAGTACTGTGGGATGTTTGATGATGAGCAGCATGGCCATGTGTGTGTTGATCAGAAGGAGACGGGCTGAGAGATGGAGGCCTGGCCTGAGAACGGCCTCCTCCCTGCTTACTGTAAGGCCTCAGCCTGCCTGTGGTTAATGATGCCCTTTTAGCAAACCATTATTGAACTGGAATATTTTGAAAGAATTTCACCAAATAGCTGTCAGAATTGCAATATGAATATATCATGGAGTGCCAGCTGAAGGGTTTAGTGGCGATCAATAAAGGCCAGAGATCTTAGCGGGAGAAAGTTTTTTTTCCAGTGTGATCTCTGATATGAGACAAGTTTTCCTGTTTCTATCCTTTTTCCAGGCACCCACTGAGACCCCTCAGCACCACCGGCACCCTCCCAGCCTCCCCCAACCAACTTCCACTCTTGTTTGGTGTGCATGTCTGCCCCCGGTCCCACTGGAGCCCCGCACTGCGCTTCCCCAGCCTTCATAATATTCACTCTCAGGCAGCGCTGCTACAGTCACTGGGAAGTTGAGCTGAAGCCTGCGTTGTTCGTTCGCCAAGCAGCAAATTCCCGTGATGCTCCTTTCTCTGCCCCCGCTGGGCTGGCGGTGAGGTTTGATTGGATGCTTGTTGGGGGGCTCCAATCAGTCAAATCTGTGGTCTGTGTGCTGTGATTCTGTGAGGCTGTGAGGCTGAGCATGTGGGGCTCAGTAGAGTCTGGCTCTGGCCTTCTGGAGGCGTCAGAGTGGAGAGCCATGCCATGTGTCTCAGTCTCACACTTTCAGCAGCACCGCCCTCTCTGCAGGACTCTCTGCCCGTGACACTCTGCCCTGGTTTAAAGACTCTCCAGGCAGGCATCACACTGTCGTCACAGCACAGCCATGCTAAAGACCCAAATGCCAGAAAGCACAGGCTTATTGTAAATGTAGCTGTTTTCTTATTTTTTTTATCCCTCTGGAAAGCTATAGCTTTCTGCCACACTTGTTCTAGCCCTCAGCTAGATGTCAAAGTGAAAGTGGTGTATTCATAAGAAGCAGTTCCCTTTGGCTGGTCAGTAAGAATGTACATTTCTCTGTGAGCAGTCAGCCCCCGTATTTAAGAGCGCAGGGCTCACCCCTATGCAGATTTGGGGGGGCTAATTGATTTTTATTACCTGATTGCTCATCTTATTAAAAGCCCTTATAGTCAGTTTGTGCCGGGGCCAGTGTGACGGTGGTGCTGGACTTCAACATAAGCACGGAGTATTTATATTTTTTCTTTATGTTTTTTTAAATTTAACTTGGCAAGTCATACCTTAATGCTCTTACCTCTCCCAGAACAGTCAATTATTCTACTCTCCCCTGCTCAGATGATGATGCCCAGAAATAATAATGCCCCCTATAATGGAGATTAAGATTCTATTTTGGTGTATAAACCCAGACATGCCCTATTGCACCCTTTAAAAAAAACACACAGTCCATTTATTCCCATTACGTTGAGCTTGGAATTATCAGAGGTGGCTGGGCAATTTCTTTTTAAGCGGTGCCAGAATGCAGCGTGATGCGCCCTGGGAGTGCGGGAGCAGACTGAGTAAAGCTTGGCTTTGTTTTGGTTCTTCAAGTGGATGTGAAGTATTCCCACAGGGTGAGGTGGTAGTGGCTACTGCTGTGATTGCACAGCTTTGATCTCGGTTAAGAGAAAAGAAAGAAAGAAAAAAAGAAAAACATGTTTTTGTTCATTGTTTGACCTATCAATCTCCCCCAGTCTTGTGGGTTTGCTAAGAATCAGTCAGAATAGGCTTTGAAACAAGATATTTGTTTGATTTCTGTGATTTTCAGTCGAGCTGTGGGGGCAGGGTTTCCGTTTTCCGGTAATAGGCGCCTTTTGGGCGAAATAATGCATTTTAGCTTATTCATTGATTAAAATACAAATTGATACAGCTCAAACAGCTGTTTGTTGCTGCAGCTTTAATAAGCCCAATCAGTGCGGAACAATTCTAAAGGCAATCGTGTATAAAAAACAATAGCCACGATTTAAAAATAGCTATTTTATTTCTCAACTGGTAATTGAAGCGCGCTTTCCATTCGCCTTTCAAGTGCATAGGCAACTATGGCAGGCTTCAGTGCGTCACACACCACTTCGCAATGAGCTGGAAGCAATATGCAATTTGAAAACATATACTTAATTGTTTGAAACCTGAACGTTTTTGTACATATTATGAGGCATGTCTTACCTTGCTTCAACGTAGCCTAGCCAAAATCGAACCTTGCGTGGAGGAAATTATTTTCTAAAGACTTCCGTATGCCATTGAAACCAGTAGTCTTTTTCTCTCATGTTCTATTGGTTTTCAAATCAACTTTCTGTCGTTGTCCAGTAGCCAAAGGCACAATCCTAGTCATATTAGCAACCCATGCTAGTTGTTGCATAGGCCTGTTTATATCTCCCCTCTTTCTAAATTCCTAATGGGTATTTTCATCTCTGTTACATTAAACCGCTCACAATGGTGTTTTCCCGCTAATTGCATTATGGAACGGACATTCGCGTGTAGCCCCTACTATGAGGGATTGTAGATTGACATAGGCTAGTGATTTTGCTGTTCGTTACTTGTCTTGTTGGTGCGGTTATAATGTGAATAAATAATAGTTTTTCAACATGTTATGCTAAATTTTCCCGTCTGTTGCCTGAGCCTCATTTCTTTAAAAAAAATGTGGATGCAAGCTAGGCCTACTGGTTGTATGAATGTGGGATCTATCGTCCCACAACTGTCCCAGAGTCTGTTTGGAACAGGCTATTTCTTTCTTGCACAGCACAACAAGCTGACCAATAGAATAGGTTAACTTTTCTACTATGGGGGATAGTAGATTGACATAGGCTAGTGATTTTTCTGTTCCTTACTCGTCTTGTTGGCTGAGGAAAATGAAATGTGGGCAGTTATTCTAACATCGGCGGTGCGTGGGTTTCATGTTTGGGGAAGTTAATTCTCACCATAAAAATGAACGTTTATAAAAAAGCATTCCATGCATCCTCACATTTGCATACTTATGGAAGATAGCCTACCATTCCTAATGTGATGATTAGATTTGATAGTTATAACTAAGACCTAATAATATAACTCAATCACTGTTCGCAAAAAATACTATATCATATATATAGTATATTCTCCTCTTTTCTTTCCACGGGAAAATGTTGGCATTTTATATACACATTTCATGCAATTCTACTACAGTTTATATAACTGGAGACATATTTTTTAATACGGCAAGAATTACAGGGAAGGCTACTCTGCTGACACTGACAAACAGATCAATAAAAACGACGTTGTCTGATCCATATATTAGGCCTACGAAAAGGGGAGACACAAATACAATATGAGGAGGAAATGATTGTCCAAAAACAAAGAAAAGTGGCACTGACCCAATGATAAAGACAGTGAATATGCAAACTCACCGGGGATAAGGCAGATGTTCTCTGCTGGTGCCAACAAGATAGGCTACTTTTCATTTAATTAAGTTGAGAAATGTGATAATTGAAATACAGATTGGAGTATTTTCATTGTCTTGTCCTCACAGAAATAGCCATTTGTTTTCCAAATTGTTTTATATTGCGATGTGACTGGCTGGTCTCTGCTTTTCAATGAGAGTCGCAACTCAGCAATCATCTATTTGGTATTTGCGGTGGGCCCAATTTGTGGGCCCTTCCTACTGTAAGCTATGCGATTTTAAAACAATCCACTTTAAATGTTTTTGCTAATGATCCTCTGTGGCCAAATCATGCTTGCTGGTGTAGTAGCCTATTTTGAATTATTGTATTTATTTATGTATAGACAGGAGTAAGCTAATTAGGCTATATAATGTTGGCAAATTAATAACATTTACTTTAGGGAAGCTTCCCCTAGCCTTATGGACATGCCACTTATGTATTCTAACATCTTCAAATTGCTCATCAGAATTCACTAACAATTAATCCGAGTTGCATGATCTGTAAAGATGAATTACCATAAACTAAATGTGATTTCTGTAATTCTGAGAACCGTGGGTGGACGCCCTTATCAGGTTACGCAGCAAATGCATATGGGTCCGGTATCACTACTTTAGCTTGAACAGTATCTTTAGTCTCTTCATGATCTCCCGGGTGGCGCAGTGGTCTAGGGCACTGCATCGCAGTGCTAGCTGCGCCACCAGAGTCTCTGGGTTCACGCCCAGGCTCTGTCGCAGCCGGCCGCAACCGGGAGGTCCGTGGGGCGACGCACAATTGGCATAGCGTCGTCTGGGTTAGGGAGGGTTTGGCCGGTAGGGATATCCTTGTCTCAGTATGTAAAATGTAATAAAATGTATGCACTCTACTGTAAGTCGCTCTGGATAAGAGCGTCTGCTAAATGACTAAAATGTAAAATGTTCATTGCCGTTGGTGATCAGGGCTACCACTGTTGTGTCGTCAGCAAACTTAATGATGGTGTTGGAGTCGTGCGCGGCCACGCAGTCGTGGGTGAACAGGGAGTACATGTAGGGACTAAACACACACCCCTGAGGGGCCCCCGTTTTGAGGGTCAGTGTGGTGGATGTGTTGTAGCCTTCCCTCACCACCAGTGGGCTGCCTGTCAGGAAGTCCAAGATCCAGTTGCAAAGGGAGGTGTTCAGTCCCAGGGTCCTTAGCTTGGAGGGCACTATGGTGTTTAACGCTGAGCTGTTGTTAACGAACGGCATTCTCACATAGGTGTTCCTTTTGTCCAGGTGGGAAAGGGCAGTGTGGAGTGCAATAGAGATTGTGTCATATGTGGATCTGTTGTGGTGGTATGCGAATTGGAGTGGGTCCAGGGTGTCTGGGATAATGGTGTTGATGTGAGCCATGACCAGCCTTTCCTGACTACAAACGTGATTGCTACGGGGCGATAGTCATTTAGACAGGTTACCTTGGCGTTCTTGGGAACAAGGAATATGGTGGTCTGCTTGGTATTACAGACTGGGTCAGGGAGTGGTTGAAAATGCCAGTGAAGATACTTGCCAGCTGGTCAGCCCATGCTCTGAGTACCTGATAATCCTTCTGGCCTGCGGCCTTGTGAATGTTAACCTGTTTAAAGGTCTTAAAGGTCTGGAACATATTCCAGTCTGTGCTAGCAAAACAGTCCTGTAGCTTCCGCTTCACTGGACCACTTCCATTTTGAGTTCGTCCCTGGTACTTCCTGTTTGAGTTCTTGCTTGTAAACAGGGATCAGGAGGGTAGAGTTATTATAGTCATTGTAGTTAATTACTACATCCTTGCTAGGTTGAATATGTGCTTAATGAAACTACAACTCCCTTCAGCATAGCGTCCGACATAGTGCTTGACAAAATCTGGCAAATTATTTGATTTCTCTCTAGAGAAACGGCTGTCACTCCCTGTCCATAGAGAGCTTTTTATTCTCTATGTTTGTTAGGTCGGGGTGTGATTAGGGTGGGTCATCTAGGTGATTATATATCTATGTTGGCCTGGTATGGTTCCCAATCAGAGGCAGCTGTTAATCGTTGTCTCTGATTGGGGATCATATTTAGGCAGCCATTTCCCCATTGTGCTTTGTGGGATCTTGTCTAGGTATCGTTGCCTGCGAGCACTACATGAGCTTCACGTGTCATTTTGCGCTTTATTGTTTTCTTTGAGTTTCACTACCTAATAAAGAGGATGGAACCATACCACGCTGCATCTTGGTCCACTCATTATAACGATCGTGACAACGGCATGTTGGGCTCACCCAAAAAATTATTAAATGGAATTCAATGAATTGAACCGACGTCGGTCAATTAGTTCTTTAATAACAAAAAAAGACTAAACGTCAGCTCATCGCAAAGCGCTAGTAAATAGTATGGTCTTCAGCTTATAATGAGGTATTCTAACTCAGGCGAGCAGAACCTGAGACTTCCTTAAAACTTCTTATGGCTGCAATCCCACAAACGGGATCGATATGACAACAGCCAGTGAAAGTGCAGGGCGCCAAATTCAAACAACAGAAATCTCATAATTAAAATTCCTCAAACATACATGTGTCTTATATCATTTTAAAGGTAATCTTGTTGTTAATCCCACCAAAGTGTCCGATTTCAAATATGCTTTTCAGCGAAAGCACTACAAACGATTATGTTAGGTCACCACCAAACCACAATAAGCACAGCCATTTTTCCAGCGAAAGATAGCAGTCACAAAAAGCAGAAATAGAGATAAAGTTAATCACTAACCTTTGATGATCTTCATCAGATGACACTCATAGGACTTCATGTTACACAATACATGCATGTTTTGTTTGATAAAGTTCATATTTATATCAAAAAATCTGAGTTTACATTGTTACATTCACTAGTTCCAAAAACATCAAGTGATTTTGCATAGCCACATCGTTTCAACAGAAATACTCATCATAAATGTAGATGATGATATACACATGGAATTATAGATATACCTCTCCTTAATGCAACTGCTGTGTCAGATTTCAAAAAAACTTTACGGAAAAAGCAAACCATGCAATAGTCTGAGACGGCGCTCAGAACAATAGCCAAATTAGCCGCCATGTTGGAGTCAACAGAAACCAGAAAATACATGATAAATGTTTCCTTACCTTTGATGAACTMCATCAGAATGCAGTCCTAGGAATCCCAGGTCCACAATAAATGCTTGATTTGTTCGATAATGTCCGTTATTTATGTCCAATTAGCTACTTTGGTTAGCGCGTTTGGTAAACAATTCCAAAGTCACAATGCGCGTCCACTATAACGTGACGAAATGTCCAAAAGTTCCGTAACAGTCAGTAGAAACATGTCAAACGATGTACTGAATCAATCTTTAGAATGTTGTTAACATACATCTTGAATAACGTTCCAACCGGATGATTACATTGACTTCAGTTGAGCGATGGACCGGAGCTGCCTCTCACATGAACGCGCGTGTTCATTGCATGGTCACCTCATGGCAGTGGTGAATCATTCCTGTCTCCTTCGGCCCCCCTTCACATTAGAGTCATCAGACAAAGTTCTATTGACTGTTGACATCTAGTGGAAGCCGTAGGAAGTGAAAACTCATCCATATCTCGCTGTAATTTCAATGGGAGCTTGGTTGAAAATCTAGCAGCCTCAGAAAAAATCCAAACAGGAAGTGGAACTTCTCAGGTTTTTGCCTGTCATATGAGTTCTGTTATACCCACAGACATAATTCAAACAGTTTTAGAAACTTCAGAGTGTTTTCTATCCAATACTAATAATAATATGCATATATTAGCAACTATGACTGAGGAGCAGGCCGTTTACTCTGGGCACCTCTGTGCACCTTTCATCCAAGCTACTCAATACTGCCCTTGCAGCCATAAGAAGTTAATATTAGAGATCGCGCACCAGCTGTTAACAAGGAGTCACACATAACCCCTCTTGAGTTTACCCGATGCTGCCGTTCTGTCCTGCCGTTGAATAGAAAAAACAGCTAGATTTATATTTTCGATGTCCTTGTTCATCCACTACTCGCAGAAACATAGGATATTACAGTTTTTCAGATCACGTTTATAGGATAGTCTCAAACGGAGCTCATCGAGTTTATTCTCCAATGATTGCACATTCGCTAATAGAATGGAGGGTAGAGATAGATTACACAAGGCTTGTCTGAGCTAAGGATTTTCACTCCTCTCTTTGGTTGTAGAACGTGGCTGGTGGAATAGCAGATCAAAGCCTCTTTCACAGCCTCCCACCGCATCATTTGCACATCTGTGAAATGTACAATCAGGACTCAAAAATCCGTCTCTCGCATTCATTAAACCTGGTGAAATAAAACATTTATTTTTATGAAAATAAACATACTGTAAATGAATGAATACATGAATATGATCAAAAACAAAGGTTAGGTGGAGGATACAAGTGTCCAGTTCCTTTTTAACCAGGAGTATTCACTACTGCTTATTAATTCTGTTTATTCTTTTAGCGTTGGTCATTGCTCCCCTCTCTTCAAACAGGGAAGCTTTCAATCCATTAGGAGACCCACAGGGATGCATTATTCAAAAGTGAATTGTCATTGCTGTGAGCGGCATGTTTACTATAGCCTGCCTATTTACCATAGTAACTCATGAAATATGGAACTGGTGGAGGGGGCATTCATGTGTTGATGTAAGCAGGAGAAGTGCCGTTGGATGTGATGTATGTATGAGAGGTTTCCTGTGCTGGCTGCTGACTGCTGGCTGCCAGTGAGGAGGGAGAGGGTTTAGTCAAGGAGATTCCCTCCTCACAACTGCCAAGGTTTTACTCTCATATTCTCACTTCACACACAGTGAGCTCCAAAAGTATTGGGACAGTGCCATTTTTGTTTGTTTTGTCTCTGTACTCCAGCACTGTGGAATTGAAATGATACAATGACTATGAGGTTAAAGTGCAGACTGTCAGCTTTAATTTGAGGGTATTTGTAACCATATCAGGTGAACTGTTTAGTAAACACAGCACTTTTTGTACATTGTCCCCCCATTTTAGGGAACCAAAATAATTGGGACAAATTCAGTTATGTGTATTAAAGTTATAAAAAGTGAAGTATTCGGTCCCATATTCATAGCACACAATGACTACACCAAGCTAGTGACTTTACACATTTGTTGGATGCATTTGCTGTTTGTTTTGGTTGTGTTTCAGATTATTTTGTGCCCAATAGAAATGAATGGTACATTTTGTGTAATTTGGTGTCACTTTTATTGTAAATAAGAATAGAATATGTTTCTAAATACTTCTACATCAATGTGGATGATACCGTGATTAAGGATAATCCTGAATGATGAGTGAAAAAGTAACAAATGTACAAATATCATACCCCAAAGACATGCTAACCTCTCACTATTACGATAACAGGGGAGGTTATCATTTTTGGGGGGTATGATATTTGTGCGTCTAACTTTCTCACTCATCATACTTCACGTTTCATTCAGGTTTATCCGTAATCATGGTAGCATCCACATTCATATAGTCATTGTGTGCTATGAATATGGGACCAAATACTTAACTTTTTACTACTGTAATACACATAAACTCAGCAAAAAATGAAATGTCCTCTCACTGTCAACTGCGTTTATTTTCAGCAAACTTAACATGTGTAAATATTTGTATGAACATAAGATTCAACAACTGAGACATAAACTGAACAAGTTCCACAGACATGTGACTAACAGAAATGGAATAATGTGTCCCTCACCCTCCGATCCAACAGGTCCCAGACGTGCTCAATGGGATTGAGATCCGGGCTCTTCGCTGGCCATGGCAGAACACTGACATTCCTGTCTTGCAGGAAATCACACACAGAATGAGCAGTATGGCTGGTGGCATTGTCATGTCAGGATGAGCCTGCAGGAAGCGTACCACATGAGGGTGGAGGATGTCTTCCCTGTAACGCACAGCGTTCAGATTGACTGCAATGACAACAAGCTCAGTCCGATGATGCTGTGACACACCGCCCCAGACCATGACGGACCCTCAACCTCCAAATCAATCCCGCTCCAGAGTACAGGCCTTGGTGTAACGCTCATTCCCTCGACGATAAATGCGATGAGACAAAATCGCGACTCGTCAGTGAAGAGCACTTTTTGCCAGTCCTGTCTGGTCCATTGACAGTGGGTTTGTGCCCATAGGCGACGTTGTTGCTGGTGATGTCTGGTGAGGACATGCCTTACATTAGGCCTACAGTCCAGCTTCTCTCAGCCTATTGCGGACAGTTTGAGCACTGATGGAGGGATTGTGCGTTCCTGGTGTAACTCGGGCAGTTGTTATTGCCATCCTGTACCTGTCCCGCAGGTGTGATGTTCGGATGTACCTATCCTGTGCAGATGTTGTTACACATGGTCTGGCACTGCGAGGACGATCAGCTGTCCGTCCTGTCTCCCTGTAGCGCTGTCTTAGGCGTCTCACAGTACGGACATTGCAATTTATTGCCCTGGCCACATCTGCAGTCCTCATGCCTCCTTGCAGCATGCCTAAGGCACATTCACGCAGATGTGCAGTGACCCTGGGCATCTTTCTTTTGGTGTTTTTCAGAGTGAGTAGAAAGACCTCTTTAGTGTCCTAAGTTTTCATAACTGTGACCTTAATTGCCTACCGTCTGTAAGCTGTTAGTGTCTTAACGACCGTTCCACAGGTGCATGTTCATTGTTTATGGTTCATAGGACAAGCATGGAAACAGTGTTTAAACCCTTTACAATGAAGATCTGTGTTTTATTTTGATTTTTACGAATTATCTTTGAAAGATAGGGTCCTGAAAAAGGGACTTTTCTTTTTTTGTTGAGTTTATAAGTACATTTGTCCCAATACTTTTGGTCCCCTAAAATGGGGGGACTATGTACAAAAAGTGCTGTAATTTGTAAACGGTTCACCCAATATGGATAAGAATATCCTCAAATGAACGCTGCACTTTAACCTCATTGCCATTGTATCATTTCAAATCCAAAGTGCTGGAGTACAGAGCCAAAGCAACAACACAAAAATTACAATGACGGCCTACCCCCGGTTGTGATACAGCCTGGAATCGAACCAGGGTCTGTAGTGACGCCTCTAGCATTGAGATGCAGTGCCTTAGACCGCAGTGCCTTAGACCGCTGCACCAGGTCTAAAGCCTTCTAGTATCTGTAAAAACCCTCCTAGCCCAGCTCTGAGTTAGGGAAGACTGGGGTCCGAGCTCCATAAGCTGTGCCTCCCAGTAAGGAGAGTTTAGATGTCACCTTGAGATCACCCAGTAATTAAAACACAGGCTCTAAAACGGAGAGCGTATTGACCGAGCCACTCTACTGAAGTGGATGGCTAATGGTGTCTGTTTGAGTGGGTGTGAAATAGGGCTGTTTTTACCCGCATGAAGTGGCCCTCCCCAAAGATGAGTGATTGCGTTCTCCGTGAACTCCTGGGCTCACCGGTTGATTTAATTGAGTTGAATTAAACTTAAGCCAGGTAGGAATGGAGACAGAGGGGAAATCCATGCTGTTGATCTATAAAACCCATTAGGCCTTCGATCTGAATCATACATCTTATTTTCCTGAGAAAAATCTAGTCACACGTCATACCTACCTATACCACAGGCCATTATACCTTAGCCTATAGGCAGGGAGGAATCATAGGAGACATTATTATTTGACTGACCTGAGATCAGCTACTAATGGAACTGCACATGCTGATATAGAGTATAGTAAGCTGCAATAACTCGTTTTGCATGTTCATTTGCATATAATGGGTAAATCGACAGTTTTAAGATAAATATTTAATCAATATATTACTAAAATATGACTTAAATTGTAATATCACTACATTAGCTAGAACAGTATCTGTAGTCTCTTCTGGCCAATGGAGTGAGCCCTAGCTTTGAGATGAATGCACAGCCTGGTGTTTCTATGTGATACAAATGTCTCTGCAAATCATCCAAGTGTGTTAAATTGAAATAAAAAACATGTTGTAATTCAATGATCAACAGATGATTGGGGGCATGCCTTCCTGCCTGCCAACTGATACGGGGCTGAGTTGCCAAATCAGCCTTAAAAACAGGCTTCTGCAGAAGGGCTTATCTCCTGTTGTTGCTCTTTCTCAGCGTAATGTCGCCCTCACCATATGTACACACAGCGGCAGAGCAGCTAGCGCCTGGCCTCACACATCACTGTCTGCAGAATGCAGCCGCACAACCTCCCCGCCTGCCTCACAATGACATCTCCATGACTGCGGTGGTATTTGAAGTTATCAGCCCTTGTTGTTGTGATTCCCACAGATGATATGTTGATTCTAGAAATGCTATGATTAGCCGATATTGTTCAAGCTTCCCTTGAGAAAAGCTGCTTAAAGGCACCAGATAAAAAGGGATTGCAGGGAAAATTTTAGTTTTATCTGCTACATTTGAATTCTGCCTTGTATTGTGACAGGACGGGATGATATGGGGAGGGAGTGAGGTTAAATTGATCCCATCCTGGGTCATTGATTTGGTTGACAGGCCAGTGTAGGGCTACATACTGTAACATGTACAGAATGGTCTGCTACGGTATGGATGGAGAGCAGATATTGTGGGCTAGAGCTCCAGTTTCTCTTCTCTAACAGAATGGTACACAGCCCTGTGTTGACTCACAGCTATTAAACACACACGTAGGCACGTTTCCCAGGGAGTTAAGGCAAAGTCCCATGCTTTTTCCAGCTAAATTATTCTACATAAAAAGAGGAGCTGGCCACTGGAAAAGCCATACTGACATGTTTGTCATAGGATCTGACTGGGAGCTGTGCTAACTTTGGACTAAGCTCTGTACACACGTTTCCTCCTACTCAGAGTAGCACTGAGGCCTATGGAGACCCGGAGAGATCATGTCAACCATTATAACATCTTACCTAAAAGCTTTCTCCATTGGTGATCATATAAAATGATCAAAGGTGTTCACTAAGGGTTTTTCCGGCGGTTCAGAAGCTGATTGAACTCTGCACCGTATTCAGTTTTGTCGGCGCTCTGTGGACAGGAAAGGGTGATTAAGGCTTCGGATTCGTCACCGGGAAACTTTTGAACAGTGGAATAGCTCTGTTTGTCTCTGTTTTAAACGCAGGAAGGAATGAAAGTGGGCTAGACGTGAGGATGTGCTCTCTCTCTGAGTCCTGACTGCCTCAGAGAGCTTTTCTTTAGGAGACGCACCTTTTAAAAAGGGAGAATTCCGTTCACGTTAACTGGCAATAGAGTGAACTATTACCAGAGACGCTGAAAGGTACAGAAAGGCTTTAGTCTGAGTAAATGTGCTTGAAATACAGAGTAAATATTGAACCATTTGGACAGTGTGTGCCTCTCTGTGTGTGTTGGTAAGTATGTAAGATATGTCTAACTCTGTGTGTTTATGAGTTAGCTTAAGAATATATTTGCTTGTGCAGGCAGGTGTGTTACTTCCTGTGTATGTGTGTGTTTGTGAATGTCTTTGTGCTCCTTGAGCGGATTGAGGCAGGCTGTGTGAGGTGTTATCTGCCTCTGTGGAGGGGTGACAGCTAATCACCGACCCTGACGAATACTAGGAGAGAGATGGGGTGGGGGCGTCTGGGGGACTTGGGATCTGGAATCTCCTCATTCCAAACCCCTGGATTAGTGCTCTGGCCTTCTGAGGCTGAGGCAGACAGTTCTGTGGCCTAACACCTGACCCAGTCCATCCTGGCCAGCCCATCCCGGCCCAGCGCAGCATGGCTAAAAACAGACAGATCAAGAGAGATATATAGACTGCGATAGGGAACCAGTGACAGCACTTTGTGACATTTGCTGATGAGCTGAATACATTTCCATGTTTATCCACTCTCTCAGTGGCGCCTTTGATCTCCCTCTGCCTGAGCTGCTCATACATTCCCAGCCTCACTGAGAATATCTGCAGATTTGTGTTAACACATAGTCGTGTGTTCTGAGGGGAGAGAGTGTGGGGAAAAGGAGGGAAAAAACAACGCCTTTCAAGAGGTGCCTTGTCAGGTGGAAGGAGATCAGCAATTATTACCTCACCATCTCATTAATCTCTGTAGACGACAACAATGCTAAATGCATTTGTAGATCATTTGCGGTGTGTGGTGGGATAACGCGTCTGTGATTCAGTGTGACAGGGCTTGTTGTGTTGCCTGTTGACACAGTGGAGATCACAGGGCCGGGGGGAGCGGGGCTGTCGTGAGCAGGGTTGCTGGTTTCGTGAGATGGTTGCAGGCAGGCAGCATAGCAGGCTGGAGAGAGACAGGGACAGACAGAGACAGGGTCTGTATTTTCAGGAACAACGTGATGCTACTATCTTACCTTTATCTGTTATCGCATGCAGCTGTTTATCATGTTCTAGGATTAGCAACAACGAGACCAACAAAGAATAGAATCTGTGTGCAGAATATGGATTTAGTGGATCGGTTATTCTTTTTGCAAAGGATAGCTGCAAAATTGAGGGAAATTTCCCCCAAAAAACTATCTTGGTATTTTTTTCATTAGTCCACTGTTGATACAGTCCCAAAATGTTTTGCATGTCAAGTTATCAAGATATTGGATCTTTTAAGAAGCAAAGTGTCACCCGCTGACATCATCATGACACTTTGCATGTTAAAAGTCCAAGACTAACGAAAACAATTGTGAAATATATTTTTTGAGTGGAATTTCCCTTTCAGTACTGCTATACACATGATTTATACAATTTGACCAATAATGTATGTATTTGTCACCGGCTCATTGGGGTCCCTATGTGTTTTAAGTAGTGGGATTTAAAACTCCCTTTAGAGCAAATATGTACACAACAACATAACCCACCACCAGGCAGGCAGTGAGCCCTTTGGCCTGTGGCTCCTGGCCCCTCTGGTACCGTCTACTATGGTAATGTGTCTAGTTTTCAGACTGATTGGCAGGTCTCCCGGTGTGTGTGTGATGGGTGTCGTGCTGAGCCTGCCCCATAGAGAGGCCCTCCCCTGCCTGCAGTCACGCACCTCCCACTGAGTCCCCAAACTTGTGCTCCCTCTGATTGACTCACCCAGGGCCCAGGCAGGCAGACACCACAGCCCCTGACTGCAGGATAGGAGTTAGGAGTCCTAACAAGACAGAGCATGATTGGGACAACCCCACTGAGTCACACAGTCACTGACTACCAACCACCTACAGTTAGTTCAGTCTTTGACAGACAGACAGACGACAGACAGACATAAGAATTGGGCCTTTGGAAAATGTTTTACTTTTATTTCTCAAAATGAGTATTTGTCATTCTAACAAGGCCAAGCAGAGTGGGAAAAATATATTATAATACCTTTATATACCATCAAAGGACATTCATGTAATTTATCCTTGAGCTGTCATTGTTATTTCACATTTTTGCATCAGTGTTGGAATTGGCTTATGACTGAATAACAGAATATTACATTCAACAATGGGCCTATTCAAAATCTCTCTGCATGCATGGAATCTTTGTGTTCATCTAATATTGCGTTCGCTGTTCAAAAGAGTGGAATACAAAAACACATTTAAACCCCTAGCCTTGGGTGGTTTGGTGAACATTTCTCCTTCCTCAACCCCCTTTCTGTGGCTTCATAATGTGAACGTGTAAATCGGGGCTAAAAGGACATTCTGCAGAGCTGTAACATATCCGCTCAGTTGTCATCAGCCAGCATCATAATTCTCATGTTGTCATGGTAGTTTAGGGCGAGGGAGGAGAGGATAGGGGGAGGATGGTTAGAGAATGCAGGTCACTTTCCAAACAGAGACCTTGTTGTGGGAGGCGGCATCCTTGTGAAGGCCTGATAAGGCTCTGTGTGTAGGCTTCAACCTGATGATGAATCACCTGCTTATCTGGCTCAGCCCAGAGAGGATGGTACAGGATCCAGGCCGCCCGCCCAGCCGCCCGTCAGAGACAGGAAGAGGAGCATGGCTCACCCTCAGCTCACAGTACAGCGCAGGGCTGGGACAGAGGCGTTATCAACCATTAGCCCCACTGACATCATATCCTGTCATTCATACATCTTTATATACATTTATAGAGAGCTAAGTGCCATACATCTATATTAATATTTAATCTATAAATCAAACACCCTATACAGTACATCTTTACAGCTCAGGTATGACTGCTGGCTCAGACAGGGATATTATCATGTATTTACTATGAGCTTCACTTAAACAATTAATATACACTGAGTGTACAAAGCATTGTGAACACCTGTTCTTTCCATGACACAGACTGACCAGGTGAATCCAGGTGAAAGCTATGACCCCGCATTGTAAAATCCACTTCAAACAGTGTAGATGAAGGGGAGGATACAGGTTAAAGAAGGATTTTTAAGCCTTGAGACAATTGAGACATGGATTGCTTTGATTATTTGTTACTTTTATTTCTTATTTTTTACTTACTTTTTTACTTAGCAGGTATTTTTCTTAAAACTGCATTGTTGGTTAAGGGCATGTAAGTAAGGTCTACACCTGTTGTATTCGGCGCATGTGACAAATAAAATTGGATTTGGTTTGATTTGTATGTGTGTCATTCAGAGGGTGAATAGGCAAGACAAAATATTTAAGTGCCTTTGAACGGGGTATGGTAGTAGGTGCCAGGCACCCACCGGTTTGAGTGTGTCAAGAACTGCAACGCTGCTGGGTTTTTCAACAGTTTTCCATGTGTATCAAGAATGGTCCACCACTCAAAGGACATCCAGTCAATTTAACACAACTGTGGGAAGCATTGGAGTGGGCATGTGGAAAGCATTCGACACCTTATAGAGTCCGTGCTCGACGGATTGAGGCTGTTCTGAGGGCAAAAGCAGGGTGCAACTCAATATTAGGAAYGTGTTCCTAATGTTGAAATGGTCTGGTGTGAAAGGGGAGGGACTAACACTAACGCTGAGAGGACTGATATACAGCAGTACTTCCTATTGTTTCACTTAGCACCAGGAGCCGTCCATCTTACATGTAGCCTGCAGTACAACTATTGAGGATCTGACCTCAGGTGAATACTCTGTGTCCTGTTAATCATCCCCTTCCTCTGATCCTGTTAATCATCCCCTTCCTCTGTTCATGTGAATCATCCCCTTCCTCTGTTCATGTTAATCATCCCCTTCCTCTGATCCTGTTAATCATCCCCTTCCTCTGTTCATGTGAATCATCCCCTTCCTCTGTGTCCTGTTAATCATCCCGTTCCTCTGTTCATGTGAATCATCCCCTTCCTCTGTTCATGTTAATCAGCACCTTCCTCTGTTCATGTTAATCATCCCCTTCCTCTGTTCATGTTAATCATCCCCATCCCTCTGTTCTATGTTTTAAACATTCCTTCTCCTCTGTGTCCTGTTAATATCCCCTTCCTCTGTTCATGTTAAATCATCCCCTTCCTCTGTTTCGTTAATCATCCCTTCCTCTGTTCATGTGAATCATCCCCTTCCTCTGCTCATGTGAATATCCCCTTCCTGCTGTTCATGTGAATCATCCCTTCCTCTGTTCATGAGTGGATAATCCCCTCCTCTTGTTCATGTTATCATCCCCCTTCCTCTGTCTGCTTAATCATCCCTTCCTCTGTTATCATCTGCTGTTCAGTTAACATCCCCTTCTCTGTTCATGTGATCATCCCCTTCCTATGGTTGTCATGTTTAATCATCCCCTTCCTCTGTTCATGTGAATCATCCCTTCATCTGTTCATGTTATAGTCCCCTCTTTCTGTTCATGCTAAATCACCTTCCTTCCTCTGTTCATGTTAATACACCCTTCCTCTGTTCATGTTAATCATCCCCGTCGTCTGTGTCCTGTTAATCATCCCCTTCCTCTGCTCATGTGGATAATTCCCCTTCCTCTGTTCATGTGGATAATCCCCTTCCTCTGTTCATTGTTATATCACCCTTCCTCTGTTCATGTGAATATCCCCTTCCTCTGTTCATGTATAATTCATTCCCTTCCTCTGTTCATGTGGATAATCCCTTCCTCTGTTCATAGTTATCATCCCCTCCTCTAGTCCTGTTAATCATCGCTGTTCCTCTGTTCATGTGAATCATCCCCTTCCTCTGTTCATGTTAATCAGCACTTCTCTGTTCATGCTAATCATCCCCTTCTCGTTCATGTTACTCAGTATCCCTTTCCTCTGTTCATGTTAATACATCCCTTCTTTGGTCCTGTTAGATTCAATCCCTTCTTTGTTCATGTTAATCATATCCACCTTCTTCTGTTTCATGTTAATCATCTCGCCCCTTCCTCTGTTCATGTTAATCATCCCTTCCTCTGGTCCTGTTAATCATCCTCTCCTCCTCTGTGCATTGGTTAATCATCATCCCTTCCTCTGTTCATTGAATATCCCGTTCTCTATGTGTCCTGTTAATCATCCCCTTCGCTGTTCATTGTTAATCACCCCTTCCCCTGTTCATGTTAATCATCGCCCTTCTCTGTTCATGTTAATCCGCCCTTCCTCTGTTCATAGTTATCTCCCCATCTTACCTGTTCATGTTAAACATTCCCTTCTCTGTGTCCTGTTTAATCCATCCCTTCCTCTTTCATGTTAATCATCCCCTTCCTCTTTTCATGTGAATATCCCCTTCCTCTGCTCATCGTCAATCATCCCCTTCCTCTGTTCAGTGAATCAGCCCCTTCCTCCTGTTCATCTGTGGATGTAATCCCCCTTCCTCTGTTCATTGTCAATACATCCTTTCCTTGTTCATGTTAACACCCTTCTCCTCTGTTCATGTGAATCGCATCCTTTCCTCTTTCTTTAATCATCCCTTCTTCTGTTCATGTTAATCATATCCCCTTCCTCTATTCATGTTAAATCATCCCCTTCCTCTTGTTTCATGTGAATCATCCCTTCCCTGTTCATAGTGTGATCATCCCTTCCTCTGTTCATCGTTAATCATCCCCTTCCTCTGGTCCTGTTAATCATCCCCTTCCTCTGTTCATGTTAATCATCCCTTCCTCTGTTCATGTTAATCATCCCTTTCTCATGTTCATTGTTATCATTCCCTTTTCTGTTATATGTTAATCATCCCCTTCCTCTGTTCATGTGAATCATCCCTTCCTCTGTTCATGTTAATCATCACCTTCTTCTGTTCATAGTATAATCACCCCTTCTCTGTTCATGTGAATCATCCCCTTCCTCTGTTCATGTTAATCATCACCTTCTTCTGTTCATTTAATCATCCCCTTCCTCTGTTCATGTTAATCAACCCTTCCTCTGGTCCTGTTAATCATCCCCTTCCTCTGTTCATGTTAATCATCCCCTTCCTCTGTTCATGGTAATCATCCCTCTCTCTGTTCATGTGAATCATCCCCTTCTTCTGTTCAGTGTGAATCATCCCTTCTTCTGTTCATGTGAATCATCCCCTTCCTCTTGTCATGTGAATCATCACTTCTTCTGTTCATGTTAATCATCCCCTTCTCTGTTCATGTTAATCATCCAGGCAGGGTTACAGTGGGGTGTAGGCTAGGATAGGAATCAACTATCTGTATCAGTGGAGATGTTTTTGACGTCTTCTCCATACTGCTGGACCAATGTATCTTATAGTTGGCTGTTCTGAGACTGTGTAGAGTTGTGTGTGTGTGTGTGTGTGTGTGTGTGTGTGTGTGTGTGTTTATTGTGTTGTGTGGGGTGGTGTGCGTGTGTGTGTGTGTGTGTGTGTGTGTGTGTGTGTGTGTGTGTGTGTGTGTGTGTGTGTGTGTGCACGTGTTTGTGTGTGTCCATGCGTCCGTGCACGCCTCTACTCTGCTCCGCTCTAATGGCAGCTGGCATGGGGCCAGCATCATAGTAGAGGTAATTAGAATCCAGGGGTTTACGGAAGGAGCAACGATCCCCCCCGATCTCACTATTAACAAATCTGTTAACAAACCTTACCGCCACTCTCCCCTACGGATCCCTACCCAGCCACTGAGATGGTTGGAAAGCAGAGTAAAAACAGAGATCTTACCATGCAAAGCAAACAGCAGAAGAACAGAGGGCTAACTAATGCAGATATCTGGTGTGGACTTTGTAATGTTCGAGACTGAGAAAATGGACAGGGGGATTGAAGAGAAGATGCAAAGTGAAAAGACCTGGGGAAAGAGAGCTGGGCCGGTTGCGGCTCAGTTCAAATCATTACTGTGATTTGCTCCAGGGTGATTCAATAGTGTTTGGGATGCAGCACGTTCTCTGTCTTTAATCCACAGAATTACTATAAGAGAGAAGAGACCAGGAAGTACAAGGCTGTTCACAGACGACTTTGAACCAGGAGTCGGAAGAGAGAATGTGTTCCATTCACTGAGTAACAAGAATTAAGTAATGTACAGTTTCTGTGTAACCTTGAACTGCCCTCTAAATAGAACCAGACAAAGTAGCAGCGTAAAACCTTATTATTACATAAAATATTATGGAAGCCTCTCTCAATTATGTTACACTATTACTCAATTCTGATGGAAATGATTCCTTAGGATAAAGCAGTGCCTATAGAAGCAGCTTTTCAGATTCTACCTACAGCTCATAGAAAGAGAGAATCCTCCTGCATGCAGGGATAGTATTCAGGGTAAAGTGTGAAGAATGCCTAGTGTCTGCTCCTGCATTTGCAATGGCGTTTGAATAGCATACCACAAGGGACATTAGGTTAGAATAAACTTTGTCTCGCTAGAGAAAGAGAGAGAGATTTAAAGCTCCCACCTCATCCTTCTTCTCTGGCTGACTCTGACCTTTTTCTCCCCGTCCTTTTGTTTTAATCGTCTCCAGGAGCTCAGTGGAGTGATTGTGTTCTTCTCCAGTGGGCCAGCTTCTCTCTGGTTCCCCCCTCCTACATTACAATCCCACCTTTGTATTCACGCCTCAGATCCCATCCCCTATTGTTCTGCTTTATAACTCTGGGAAACCAGCATCACTCAACTATATTAGCTGGAGCCTACTACTGTCTCTGAGATCGCTTCTCTGAGCCATATTAAAGACTCCCCAGACAAAACTGTCTGTCAAGTTAAACCAAGCTTTAATAAGTAGAGGGATAACTGTATTGTAACTGTATTCAAATAGGCGCTTGTGTATCTATGCTGACAAAGAGAGACGAGCTATCAAGAAAGACAAACTACAACGTTTTGCATGAAGGGGGGGAGGTGGGGACAGGTTCGATTGGCATTGATTCATTCACATTGTGTCGTGAAACGTCATATTATTGAAATGGTCTTTAAAAGAGCTTAAGCCTAGTCTAAGTAAAACACTGCAGGTGGCAGGGATATTGGGGGATGTTGGCAGCTGTAATTGAATTGAATACTATTCAACCTTTAAAGTATTTTATCCGTATCATACACCTATACATAACACAGTATAGAATGTCCAGCTCAACTGGGAGTACCAAGCTTTCGTTCATTGGATCCGTGRACATCAGAGCACGCTATCTTGAACATGATTAATTCATGAAAAGAGAAATCGTGTTATCACATTTGATTTTCCAGTTGTTTATTCAGAGAATGTGTGCACCACAACGTTAATAGGGATATCATACTGTTAGTTCACACAGAGACAGCGGCATAGCACAGAGGCTATTGCATTCCTGAGGAGCATTCTCACTGGTAACATAGAGGGAATTGAAGTGGAGCTCCCTGCTTCATCGCCGTCACCTAGTTTCACAGCTTGGGGAAAAAGATACAATTACTTTTTTCATTACATACAGTAGAAAGTGACATTGCTTCTCTCTGACTTGGTTTCTTACACTCTGCCTCTTTGGTTAGCCATCAATCAGCTTGAAGAAATGGAAATCTAGTTAAACCAGCCTTTCAAAACCAGAGGAGGGCTGCTGAAGGATATCACACAGACAGTGCAAGTCCTCATTTAATAAAGGAGATAGGGAAAGAGAGAGAGAGGAGAGGAACACAGCAACCTTGGTTGTCATCTCCTGAACATGTTGTTGCCTGCTGTTGCTCTCGGTCTAAATGAAAACTGGCATATTTATATTTATTTTAAATTAACATGATTGTGGGCCTGCCAGTGTCAGGAGGATTTTATTTACATACCAATTATCACATTTACAAACCGCCTTTTCTACTGATTAATATAATTGCCATATACACAAGCATGCATACGAGAGAGAGGGAGAGGAAGAGGGAAGAGGATGGGGGCCGTTTTGAGACTGGCGTGAAATTCATATGTCTGCTAAAAGAGAAAGCTGATTGCCTTGCCTTTGCAGGGGGAAAAAAGCATAACTTTAAGTAAGTCCTCCATGTTAAACTGTTACCTCCAGGGCACAGGGATTTCTCACCTTTCCAATTACTATTTGAGCTGGAAAGCACAATATTTCCCAACCTTTCTGGTTCTTCCTCACACGAGAGGGCCAGGGCTCGATCGGCTGTTACTTGGAGGTGGCTCGCAGGCATACTCCATTCTGACAGAAAGAGGAGAGGAGAAGAGAGAATAGGAGGCTCTCTGCTCGAGTGTGGTGGAGGGGGAACGGGCTGGCTGTCGCGCTGAAGCCCTATTAATAAAATGACTCTGTAATGGGCAGTTCCCTGCAGCCTGGCACAGGAACAGAGAGAGGGATTGATGGACGGGGCCTAGTCTAGTTCTCCCTCCTTGCATTCTTAGCTAACTGTATGGACTATTCTCTCATACTTAGCTAACTGTATGGACTATTCCTATCATACTTAGCTAACTGTATGGACTATTCCTATCATACTTAGCTAACTGTATGGACTATTCCTGTCATACTTAACTAACTGTATGCACTATTCCTGTCATATTTAGCTAACTGTATGGACTATTCCTGTCATACTTAGCTAACTGTATGGACTATTCCTCTCATACTTAAGTAACTGTATGGACTACTCCTCTCCCAACCCAAGGCCAGCCACCATCACACAAGTCTGAATGAGCCAGGGCTAGGCTATAGGAGGACAGTGAAGACAATTCTCCATCATAGTAGTAATGCAGCCTGCCTTACTGCTCTCTCTGTCAGTCCATTGGTCATACTCGCCCTTCTGTGACTCCCTCTCTAATTGTGCATATTTGTCGTGCTGATGGTTTTGCTCGGTGCTGCAGGAGGATCTGTTGAGTCCATCGCCGTGGTGTTCGGAGGCGTTATATGACACACAAAGGTCCCTGTTAGAATATGCATCAGTTCGCTTCGCCATAGCGACCTCTTTGGGTACTGAGTGGGGGACCTCATGAATATTTAATTCTGACAGATTTGAGGAATTTTCTTCCTCAAGTGTTTTTCTCGAGCCATTTTGTTAATGTCAACATGAAAAAAAGTTTCTGACATAGCCTTAGTGTTGACATATAGCCTATACTGTATAATTATATACTGTATGATTCTGGTTGAATAATTAAGGTTGACTGAATATTTTAGGCTGTCTTTTCTATCCTTTGTCTTAGTAATACAGCTCATTACTTAGCCCTCTCAAGTCCACTATCACTCATTAGGCAATTCATTGTCCCTTTGATGAAAGCACAGCTTTATATGCACCTGATACCCGTTTGCCTTGCTCACAACACTCAGTTTTAGCATTATAAAGGAATATCATGCTTATATCATGCTTTTTCCAAGATGGCGTAGCAGTCGGATGTCTGTTTTGTTTGTCTTGTCCCGTCCCGTCCTGTGTATATATCGTTTTTCTTCGTATATATTTTGTATATATTTTTTTCTATTTTTAATCTCAATTTCCATCTATGGACTGAACACACTCTCCTGCAACCCGCCTCACCCAATGTGGTATGGATCTGCTATTTTTTATACTTTAGAACCGGAACCCCCTTCAGAAGCTAGCCAGTTAACTTCTCTGCGCACGGATCCCTTTTACGGGATCATTTTCCTAAACAACCGCTGAATTGCAGGGCGCAAAATATTACTAAAAATATTTATAATCATGCAATCACAAGTGAAATATACKAAAACACAGCTTAGCTTGTTGTTAATCCACCTATCGTGTCAGATTTTGAAAATATGCTTTACAGKGAAAGAAATCCAAGCTTTTGTGAGTGTATCAATCAATGCTAGAACAGCTTGCCCCAAATTAGCATGTTCACGAAAGTCAGAAAAGCAATAAAATGAATCGCTTACCTTTGATAATCTTCAGATGTTTGCACTCACGAGACTCCCAGTTACACAATAAATGTTATTTTTGTTCTATAAATATTACTTTTATAACAAAAAAACGCCATTTGGGTTGCGCGTTATGTTCAGAAAACTACAGCCTCGTTCCGGTGCTGAAAGGCAGAAGAAAATTCCCAGACTCAAAAATATTACTAAAAATATTTATAATCATGCAATCACAAGTGAAATATACCAAAACACAGCTTAGCTTGTTGTTAATCCACCTATCATGTCAGATTTTGATAATATGCTTTGCAACGAAAGCAATCTAAGCTTTTGTGAGTGTATCAATCAATGCTAGAACAGTTAGCCTTATATTAGCTTGGTTAGCTTGGTCACGAAAGTCAGAAAAGCTAATAAAATGAATCGCTCACCTTWGATAATCTTCGGATGTTTGCATTCACGAGACTCCCAGTTCCACAACAAATGTTATTTTTGTTCGATAAATATTACTTTTATAAGAAAAAAACACCTTTTGGGTTGCGCGTTATGTTCAGAAAACCAAAGCCTCAGTCCGTTCGACGAACATTCCAAAAAGTATCCGTAATGGTCGTAGAAACATGTCAAATGTTTTTTATAATCAATCCTCAGGTTGTTTTTAACAAACATAATCGATAATATTTCAACCGGACCGTAACCTATTCAATAAGAGAGAAAAAGAAAATGGAGAACTCCCCTCTCGCGCGCAGGAACTATTCAGAGGACACCTGACTACTTTTGAAAAATCTAGCTCATTTTTCAAAATAAAAGCCTGAAACTATGTCTAAAGCCTGGTCACAGCCTGAGGAAGCCATTGGAAAAGGAATCTGGTTGATACCCCTTTAAATGGAAGAAAGACAAGCCAGGAAACACAGATTTTTTCTTTTTTTAATATCACTTCCGGGTTAGATTTTCTCAGGTTTTTGCCTGCAGAATCATTTTTGTTATACTCACAGACAATATTTTGACAGTTTTGGAAACTTTGGAGTGTTTTCTATCCTAATCTGTAAATTATATGCATATTCTACGATCTGGACCTGAGAAATAGTCCGTTTACCTTGGGAACGTTTAAAATAAAAAAAATCTTACCCCTAGCGTCAAGAGGTTATTAACGAGCTACTAGCTAGTAGTCAGTTAGCCACTGCTAGCGGTCATCACCATTAACTCGGACATCTGCCAGCCTCAGGCCAGTCAATTCCTGTCAGTCTGCACAGCGTGATATCAACCCAGAGAATATCGGACTGCTTTTTCTGTACCACATCTCCGGATTCCTACCGGAAGCTCTGAACCTTTACTCCGGATCATCGCAGCTGCTATACGAGTGGCTACTTATCCGAGTGGCTAATGTCTCTGTCCCGAAGCAAACACCAATTAGCCTAGAGCTAGCCTCGAGCTAGGCCCACCTCCCGGCTAGCCGAAGAGATCCATCAGACAATTCCTGGGCTTCAATACCTCTTTTGCTAATTGGCCTGGACCCTTTGCTGAGCCCCGCCGATCCATCGCGACTGGTCTGCCGACGTAACCGTCCGAGGGGGTTTCAACAAGCTCTTTCGTTGCGACGTTCCCCTGAAGCCCATCTGCTAGCCTGCTAGCCCCGGCCTGCTAGCTGTCTGAATGCCTCCAGCTCGCCTAGCAACTCATTGGACCCTATGATCATTCGGATACACATGCCTCTCCCTAATGTCATTATGCCTTGTCTACTGCTGTTTTGGTTAGTGATTTTTGTCTTATTTCACTGTAGAGCCTCCAGCCCTGCTCAATATGCCTTAGCCCTTGTGTTCCACCCCCCACACATGCGGTGACCTCACCTGGCTTAAATGGTACCTCTAGAGACAAAACCTCTCTCATCGTCACTCAATTCCTAGGCTTACCTCCACTGTACTCACATCCTACCATAACCTTGTCTGTACATTATGCCTTGAATCTATTGTTCCGCGCCCAGAAACCTGCTCCTTTTACTCTCTGTTCCGAACGCACTAGATGACCAGCTCTTTTAGCCTTTAGCCGTACTCTCATCCTACTCCTCCTCTGTTCCTCTGGTGATGTAGCGGTTAACCCAGGCCCTGCAGCCCCCTGCAACACTCCCATTCCCCAGGCGCACTCATTTGTTGACTTCTGTAACTGTAAAAGCCTTGGTTTCATGCATGTTAACATTAGAAGCCTCCTCCCTAAGTTTGTTTTATTCACTGCTTTAGCACACTCCTCCAACACTGATGTCCTAGCCGTGTCTGAATCCTGGCTTCGGAAGGCCACCAAAAATCCTGAAATTTCCATTCCCAACTATAACATTTTCCGACAAGATAGAACTGCCAAAGGGGGCGGAGTTGCAATCTACTGCAGAGATAGCCTACAGAGTTCTGTCATACTATCCAGGTCTGTGCCCAAACAATTTGAGTTTCTACTTTTAAAAATGTGCCTTTTCAGAAACAAGTCTCTCACCGTTGCTGCTTGTTATAGACCCCCTTCAGCCCCCAGCTTTGCCCTGGACACCATATGTGAATTGATCGCCCCCCATCTATCTTCAGAATTCGTACTGTTAGGTGACCTAAACTGGGACATGCTTAACACCCCGGCCGTCCTACAATCTAAGCTAGATGCCCTCAATCTCACACAAATTATCAAGGAACCTACCAGGTACAACCCTAAATCCGTAACCATGGGCACCCTCTTAGATATCATCCTTGCCAACTTGCCCTCTAAATACACCTCTGCTGTCTTCAACCAGGATCTCAGTGATCACTGCCTCATTGCCTGTGTGCGTAATGGGTCCGCGGTCAAATAACCACCCCTCATCACTGTCAAAAGCTCCCTAAAACACTTCAGCAAGCAGGCCTTTCTAATCGACCTGGCCCGGGTATCCTGCCCCATTCAAAAAATGTAGAACAAAGAACAGATATAGCCCTTGGTTCACCCCAGACTTGACTGCCCTTGACCAGCACAAAAACATCCTGTGGCGTTCTGCATTAGCATCGAATAGCCCCCGCGATATGCAACTTTTCAGGGAAGTCAGGAACCAATATACTCAGTCAGTTAGCAAAGCTAAGGCTAGCTTTTTCAAACAGAAATGTGCTTCCTGTAGCACTAATTCCAAAAAGTTTTGGGACACTGTAAAGTCCATGAAGAGTAAGAGGAACTCCTCCCAGCTGCCCACTGCACTGAGGATAGGAAACACTGTCATCACCCCCCCTCCCCCTCTGCTTCTCCTTCACCCAAATCCAGACAGCTGATGTTCTGAAAGAGCTGCAAATTCTGGATCCCTACAAATCAGCTGGGCTAGACAATCTGGACCCTCTCTTTCTAAAATGATTTGCCGAAATTGTTGCAACCCCTATTACCAGCATATTCAACCTCTCTTTCGTATCGTCTCAAATCCCCAAAGATTGGAAAGCTGCCGCTGTCATCCCCCTCTTCAAAGGGGGAGACACTCTAGACCCAAACTGTTATAGACCTATATCCATCCTGCCCTGCCTTTCTAAAATCTTCGAAAGTCAAGTTAACAAACAGATCACCGTACGTTCTCCACTATGCAATCTGGTTTCCGAGCTGGTCATGGGTGCATCTCAGCCATGCTCAAGGTCCCAAACGAGTGGCCTCCCGGGTGGCGCAGTGTTCTAAGGCACTGCATCGCAGTGCTAGCTGTGCCACCAGAGATTCTGTGTTCGAGCCCAGGCTCTGTCGCAGCTGGCTGCGACCGGGAGGTCKATGGGGTGACGCACAATTGGCCCAGCATCGTCCGGGTTAGGAAGGGTTTGCCCGGCAGAGATATCCTTGTCTCACTAGCGACTCCTGTGGTGGGCCGGGCGCAGTGCATGCTGACCAGGTCACCAGGTGTATGGTGTTTCCTCCGACACATTGGTGCGGCTGGCTTCCGGGTTGTACTGTGCAGCTGTCTTCATTGACGTGGCCAAGGCTTTCGACTCTGTCAATCACTGCATTCTTATCGGCAGACTCAATAGCCTTGGCTTCTCAAATGACTGCCTCACCTGGTTCGCCAACTACTTCTCAGATAGAGTTAAGTGTGTCAATTCGGAGGGCCTGTTATCCGGACCTCTGGCAGTCTCTATGGGGGTGCCACAGGGTTCAATTCTCGGGCCGACTCTTTTCTCTGTATACATCAATGATTTCGCTCTTGCTGCTGGTGATTCTCTGATCCACCTCTACGCAGACGACACCATTCGGTATACTTCTGGGCCTTCTTTGGACACTGTGTTAACAAACCTCCAGACGAGCTTCAATGCCATACAACTCTTCTTCCGTGGCCTCCAACTGCTCTTAAATGCAAGTAAAACTAAATGCATGCTCTTCCACCAATCGCTGCCCGCACCTGCCCGCCCGTCTAGCATCACTACTCTGGACGGTTCTGACTTAGAATATGTGGACAACTACAAATACCTACTCTCCTTCTAGACTCACATTAAGCATCTCCAATCCAAAATTAAATCTAGAATCGGCTTCCTATTTCGCAACAAAGCCTCCTTCACTCATGCTGCCAAACATAGCCTCGGAAAACTGACTATCCTACCGATCCTTGACTTCGGCAATATCATTTTCAAAATAGCCCCCAACACTCTATGTTGTCTATCACAGTGTCGTCCGTTTTCTCACCAAATCCCCATATAATACCCACACTGCGACCTGTATGCTCTCGTTGGCTGGCCCTCACTAAATATCCGTCGCCAAACCCACTGGCTCCAGGTCATCTATAAGTCTTTCCTCGTTAAAGCCCCGCCTTATCTCAGCTGACTTGTCACCGTAGCAACACCCACCAATAACACGCGCTCCAGCAGGTATATTGCACTTGTCATCCCCAAAGCCAACACTTACTTTGGCCGCCTTTCCTTCCAGTTCTCTGCTGCCAATGACTGGAATGAATTGCAAAAATCACTGAAGCTGGGGTCTTATATCTCCCTATCTAACTTTCAGCATCAGTTGTCAGAGCAGCCTACCGATCACTGTACCTGTACACAGCCAATCTGTAAATAGCATACCCAACTACCTCATCCCCATATTATTACTTATCCTCTTGCTCTTTTGCACCCCAGTATCTCTACTTGTACATCATCATCTGCACATGTATCACTCCAGTATTAATGGTAAATGTTAATTATTTCGCCTCTATAGCCTATTTATTGCCTACCTCCCTACTCTTCTACATTTGCACACACTGTACAAAGATTTTTATTTTCTATTGTGTTATTGACTACGTTTGTTTATGTGTAACTCTGTGTTGTTGTTTTTGTCGCACTGCTTTGCGTTATCTTGGCCAGGTCGCAGTTGTAAATGAGAACTTGTTCTCAACTGGACTACCTGGTTAAATAAAGGTGAAATAAAAAATTAAATGAAGTACAGATATATGACAGATACACCGATGTGTGTCATCATGACCAGGTAAGTGTGAATGGGGTTGAGGTGTGGGTCAATGGACTGCAGTGAGGTGAAAAGGGTCTAGGTGTGGGACAATGGACTGCAGTAAGGTTAAAGGGGTCGAGGTGTGGGACAATGGACTGCAGTGNAGGTTAAAGGGGTCGAGGTGTGGGACAATGGACTGCAGTGGGGTGATAGCGGTTGAGGTGTGGGACAATGGACTGCAGTGAGGTGAAAAGGGTCTAGGTGTGGGACAATGGACTGGCAGTTGATGGTTAAAGGGGTCGAGGTGTGGGACAATGGACTGCAGTGGGGTGATTAGCGCGTTGAGGTGTGGGACAATGAACTGCAGTGAGGTTAAAGGGTCGATGTGGGGGACATTGGACAGCAGTGAGGTGAAAGGGGTCGAGGTGTGGACAATGGACTGCAGTGAGGTGAAAGGGGTCGAGGTGTGGGACAATGGACTGCAGTGAGGTGAAAGGGGTCGAGGTGTGGACAATGGACTGCAGTGAGGTGAAAGGGGTCGAGGTGTGGACAATGGACTGCAGTGAGGTGAAAGGGGTCGAGGTGGTGGGACAATGGACTGCAGTGAGGTGAAAGGGGTCGAGGTGTGGGACAATGGACTGCAGTGAGGTGAAAGGGGTCGAGGTGTGGGACAAAGCAGCACTGGTTCAGGTCCCTCGTGTAGCCTTGCATACCAGTAGTTCTATGTGGGTTGGACGCACCATGACCACTCCTACTCTAGTGTCTGCTCTGCTCTGTTCAGGGACACAGTGGGCGGCTTTGCTGCCTGAGTGGAGTAAAGTTATGTTGGCCTGCTCTCCTGTTTCCGTTGACACGACCAAATGCCTGGTTGCTATGAGACAACCCTGCTGTCTTCATGGTGTCCCTGTACTGAGGGGGAGGAGGGGGTGTCAGACATGTTGTGTGTCTCTGTCACCTCCCTCACTGCTGTTTAATTACAACGGTTTCCTGGAAGTTAAGTTTGGCCTGCTGCTCCTTGTTATAGCACTATTAGTAAAACCACTGGAGTGTACATGCTGCACATTGCAGGGACAAAAGCTGAGAGACAATGATATATATTTTCTCTGTAAAATAAATAATTGAGAGGGTTGTCATTAGTTTGTCCATTGTCATTGAAGCAGCTATCGCCGCTTTGTTAATTTAGAGCATTGTAAAATAATGTAATTAGAAAGAAGACCCATAGTCCGTCAACGTCAGCGTGTTCAGTTATCTTCCCTCCGTGACCCTTCTGTGACCCAGAGCATCAGTAGTCTGCACTCTGCTTGCCCCTCATGACTAATAAAACACAGCAAAACACAGCAACTTTCATGAAACAAGAAAATATTTTCTTGGATTCCTTCCAGGGATTGTCTTTCCCTCTCTTTTCTCTGGCCTGACTGGGCATTGACGTAGACCAGAAGGGATTCAAAATAGTCACATAAAAATCATTCCCCTATTGTGTTGCAACAGAGACTTCAGTGTGTTCCAGTCCCAGTGGATGTGAACTATGGTGGTGTTAGTCCCGGATCCCAGGGAAACCTCTGATGCCTCGCTGTTGTGTGCTGAATGGAAATAATAGGGGGATTGCTGCTGATCTAAACTGCTGTCATAGTGCATTTCCTTAGCTCTTAAATCTCCCCCTATCGCTGCCGCTTTTTCAGCCCAAAAACACTACATGTCTCTTTGCTTATTGATGCTTCTGTTCTCTGATAAATAATTCAAACAGCAGCCCATTTGAATTCCTGACCGTCTGGGCGTTTCTGTCATGTTTGTCTTACGTATGGATTTGGTTGATTTATTGGCCCGGGTGGAAAGGTTGTCCAGGAGTGGACGTTTAGCATCATATTATCTGACAGAAACAGGATTAGCCTTCCCCCAGGGGTCCTGGGATCTAAACAAGGGTTTGATTACCTTCCCTTTGTTTTTTTCCTGCTTTGACTGCAAATCTCCTCCACCTGAGTCAATCTGCATTCTCATACACTCTCAACCCGCCTTGTCCTCAGGTTCAACCTCTGCAGGTATTTAGCAAATCACCCTAGCTAGCACAAGCTCGATATCCAACTTAGATACAAGCTGGTAACGGTTGGCATTTTATGTTCTGCTTGGTGGGAAGTGATGGAGTCACTGGCTGTACGTGTTTCACCTGGCCTGCACTGCCTCATTCTAACTGGCTGCTACAAGCTGCCAGGTAGTTGTTAGCGCAACAGCCATGTGTGTACGCTCTCCTGTAAAGTGTGTTTGTGTAGCGGTAATTCAATGAACGCATTTTGTCATGAGCTTTATTTATTAACGGTGAACTGATTTTGCTTCTTGGCCCCAGACTGCCTTTGTAGAGCGTGGTGCTCTTTCTTGGTGGACACAAAGCCAGAGGACTGCAGTGCTCCAGTCTATAGCTAACGTACCACACACTGAAGAAATAGACTGGGGCGCTTTTCTTCATTGTCACAAAAGGCCAGCCACTCCGCTGGAGTCCCCACTCCCCTTTTACATAGTGATAAGACAGCCATTATCCTCTGAACCTTTCTTTGCACCCAGCCAGGAGAAAGGAAAGAGTGAGAGAAGGGAGGAGGATGGTAGAGAGAGAGAAAGAGAGAGATTTCTCCTTCCCTAGAGTGAGACTGGGCTTCACCTCTGTGTGGAGGGGTTTTGTGTGAGCAGTGAAGAGGTCCTTAACCTTCTATCAGATGGAGCCACAGAGTTGTGCTCTGCCTGAATGGCTGCATTGAAAAGCCCTGAAGCAGAGGAGATGCTTCTATAGACTTGGGGAGAGGAYAGAGAGAGAATGCAACGAGCGTCGGTCGGGCCGCTGGAGTGTGACCCTCTCATGATGTGCACGCACTGTGAAACACTCCATCACCACTGAACTTGTGTCCTGCGTTGAATAGGCTGCCTGACAAACCTGTCCTCCCACTGAGGTGTCATAATAACAGACAGACAGACACACGGATATCTTAARATCACTGAATGTGGGAGGCCTATAATACACAGCATTGGTGGCCTATAGGCCAATTTATTTTACAAAGATGTGCTAGTGTTGCCACTGGCCGTTTGTACTAGACATTATATGTCAGCCTCAGGGAAACATACTACTATTTACCACTGTACAGTAAGCTGTATTCTTCATCGGAAATGTGTTCTAGGGAATTGGATAACTATAGGAGTGTAAAGAGGAAATCCTAGAGGACATATATCATCCAATTGTCTTTTTTCCCACCCGGCCGTATAAGCAGGTGGTTTAGGTCCATGTCCATTTGGAGGTGGTTATAGTACAACAGCACTGGCAGGTGTGTGGTAGAGCTCTAGAGTAGACTAGTGCCTACATCCTGCGGCAGGGTGGCAGCGTTGCAGTAGGGTGGCTGCAGCAGTGTGGCATGGCCTGGCAGAGCTCCTCTTTATCCAGTCAGACAGTTCTATCAGATCCCCCTGCTCCTGTCTCTTCCCATCTCCTCCCTCACTCCCCATGGCCCTCCTCTACCAGCCAGCCCTGCCACCCTCCCTCCCACCGCGCCTCGCCCCCCTGAACTCACCACCCACCGGACCACACCGCACTGCCTCCCCAGGACCCAGCCTGCTCCTCTCCACACCACACGTTACCTAGCGACCGTAACCAGGGAATGTGTGGTGCACAGTGACATTGAGATTTCTTATCTCCCCCTCTGTGGTTTTGTCTGGTGCTGTTTTTTTTCTCCTCCAATTTTTTCCCCCATCTCGCTTTTTTATTGTTCTCTCAACGAGAAACCACAATGAAAATGAGTGGGCCTAAATCTGTTTTTAAGCACTTCTTCTGAATTATAGGGAACAGATTTCTGTTTTACAATCTGTCGTGAGATGTGTGAGAATAAACATTTGCCGTCTGTGTCTCTCTGTGTGGCTTTATTGACCAGCATGATGAGAGTTGATATCATCATGGATCATGTTGCTGCCTGGTTGCAGAGCAGAGGAGGCTGGGGTTGGTTGGTGCAGTGAGGTGTCTCTGCCTGGTTGGCTCTAACTGTCTATGAGGAAGACTGTCCATTGTCCCCCATTGAAGGATACACACTATTTACCCTCTTTTACTTGTTAGCATCTTTGCATCTTTTCCACAGTACAGAGGTCATCACCATTGTATTTCTTTTCCATGTCTCTCCTATCTTCCTTTAGACTAATGTCTGTTTTCCTCTTTGGTCTTTCAGGTAGAAGACGCCATGCTTATGTTTGATAAAACTACTAACAGACATAGAGGTAAGTCCACCATCCATATATTACCCTCCCCTGTGTTTTTCTTTTATGTGTATTCATGTGACAGAAAATAGTACATTTCTGTGGCAGTTTCCCTTGTAAACAACACAAGGGTGATTCATTTCACATGGTGCCAGCTTGTTACAGTGCTTGTCCAAGCACTGGAAAACATCCTTTAAAAATCAATATAGTGGTATTTAAAACCTACGACCTGGATGAGGTGTGACTGATGTTACAGGTGGTGGTGGGTGGTGTTTAGGAACACACTTGGGCTCTTCCTCTCTGGGTGTCTGTAGGGGGTTATGGAGCCAGCCGAGGGTGCTGCCTACCTGCTGCCTGGCTCTAGTGCTACCTACCGGTCGCTGCGCTGGGAGATAACAGCAGAGATAAGGCCCAGGAGCAGTGCTGTCTTTATCTCTCTCTTATCTGCTCTTTATCTGGGATTAGGGGGAGGCTTCTCTAAAGCAGAGGACTTTCCAAAGACAGACTGTCTCCCTCTCCTTCCCTGAATTACAATAGCACCACCAGACACTGTGCCCTGTATATAGCCTCGTTATGGTTACATACATTTTTTGTGTTACTTTTTGATTGATTAGATTTTTTTACTTTTGTTTATTTAGTAAATATTATATTAACTCTATTTCTTGAACTGCATTGTTGGTTAAGGGCTTGTGAGTAAGCATTTCACGGTAAGGTCTACTACACCTGTTCTATTCGGCGCATGTGACAAATAAAATGTGATCTGATTTGATTTTGACCTCCACAGCGCCAGCCAGGACCACTAACCACTAACCAATAGCAAGCTAAAAGACACTAAAACAGTGATGTGTAGCAATGATGATGTGATAATAGTATGGAAACTATAAAGGCCACAGTAGTGCAGCCATTGAGGGGGTGTCACGATCGTGTGGAGGATTGACGGACCAAAACGCAGCAGTAGGAAAATAAGCCATCTTCTTTTTATTAAGAAGAAGGAGAACCGAAAACAAAACACTCTTACAAAACTAACAAACGACCGACCGTGAAGCTAATAAACGTAGTGCACATACAGGCTACAAACGTTCAGACATAGACAATTACCCACATCAAACGAAAGCCTATGGCTACCTTAAATAGGGCTCCCAATCAGAGACAACAGAAATCAGCTGTCTCTAATTGGGAACCCATTCAGGCAACCATAGACTCTCCTAGACAACTTACACCCAACATAGACACAGCTAGACACATACACTCAACACAAACCCATACACTACACCCAACACCCCCTTTTCCATATAACCACCCAAAACCGATAAAACACAAACATTCCCCATGTCACACCCTGACCTAACTAAAATAATAAAGAAAACAAAGAATACTAAGGCCAGGGCGTGACAGGGGGTGCGTGCTTAGTCCTCTCCTGTACTCCCTGTTCACCCACGACACCATCATTAAGTTTGCAGACAAAACGACGGTGATAGGCCTGATCACCGACCATGATGAGAGCCTATAGGGAGGAGGTCAGAGACCTGTCAGTGTGGTGCCATGACATCAACCTCTCCCTCAACGTCAGCAACACAAAAGAGCTGATCGTGGACTACAGGAAACAGAGGGCCGAGCACGCCCCCATTCACATCGACGGGTCGTTGTGTAGTGGAAGAAAAGCTTGTTGCGGCTTTACGCATTACATTGTGAGTTAACCCAACAAGGCTGTAGTGGAGCGGGTCAAAAGCTTCAAGTTCCTCAGTGTCCACATCACTAAGGACCTATCATGGTCCAAACACACCAACACAGTCTTGAAGAGGGCACGAAAACATCTCTTCCCCCTCAGGAGGCTGAAAAGATTTGGTATAGGCCTCAGATCCTCAAAAAGTTTTCCGGCTGCACCATTGAGAGCATCTTGACTAGCTGGATCACCGCTTGGTATGATCTGCTTGGCATCCGACCGTAAGGTGCTACAGAAGGTAGTGCATATGGCCCAGTACATCACTTGGGCCAAGCTCCTTGCCGTCCAGGACCTCTATACCAGGGCATGTCAGAGGAAGCCCTAAAAATTGTCAAAGACTCCAGCCACCTAAATCATAGACTGTTCTCTCTGCTACCGTACGGCAAGTCCGGTACCGGACAGCGGTACCAAACCAAAAGGCTCATGAACAGCTTCTACTCCCAAGCCAGCAGARTGCTGAACAGTTGATCAAATGGCTACCACGACTATTTGCATTGACCCCCTTTTTGTTTGCACTGACTCTCTAGTATTTGTATTTATTATAGATCCTCATTAGTTCCTGCCAAGACAACAGCTACTCTTTATGTGGTCCAGCAAAATGAAGGCAGTTATACAATATTTAAAACATTACAATACATTCACAACAGATTTCACAACAATTGAAGTGTGTACTCTCAGGCCGCTACTCTACTACCACATATCTACAACATAAAATCCATGTGTACATGTGTATATAGTGCGTATGTTATCATGTGTGTGTGTGTATGTGTGTGTCTCTTCATAGTCCCTGCTGTACCATAAGGTCTATTTTTTCTGTTTTATAAATCTGATTCTACTGCTTGCATAAGTTACTTGACGTGGAATAGAGTTGCATGTAGTAATGGCTCTATGTAGTGCTGTGCGCCTCCCATAGTCTGTTCTAGACTTGGGGACTGGTGACATGTCTTGTGGGGTATGCATGGGTGTCTGAGCTGTGTGCTAGTAGTTTAAACAGACAGCTCGGTGCATTCAACATGTCAATACTTCTCACAAATACAAGTAGTGATGAAGTCAATCTCTCCTCTACTTAGAGCCAGGAGAGATTGACATGCATATTATTAATGTTAGCCCTCTGTGTACGTTTAAGGGCCAGCCGTGCTGCCCTGTTCTGGGCCAATTGTGCTATTGGACAGTAGTCCAGGTGCGACAAAACTAGGGCCTGTAGGACCTGCCTTGGTGATAGCATTGTTAAGAAGGCAGAGAAGCGCTTTATTATAGACCTCTCCCCATTTTAGCTATGGTTGTATCATTATGTTTTGACCATGACAGTTTACAATCCAGGGTTACTCCAAGCAGTTTAGTCTCCTCAATTTCCACATTATTCATTACAATATTTAGTTGAGGTTTAGGGTTTAGTGAATGATTTTAGTTTTTGAAATATGTAGGACAAATTTATTTCTTGCCACCCATTCTGAAACTGACTGCAGCTCTTTGTTAAGTGTTGCAGTGATTTCACTAGCTGCCCTGAGGAATGTCTGACTTTATTGGTATTATGTTGGAGAGGCTTCAAATAAAGAATACCCTCTGTGTTCTGTTAGACGGTATCTCTCGATCCACAATATAGCAGGTTATACAGCCATAACACATACGTTATGATCGATAATGTCAAAAGCTGCACTGAAGTCTAACAAAACAGCTCGCACCGACTTTTTATTATCAATTTCTCTTAGCCAATCATCATTAATTTGTGTAAGTGCCGTACATGTTGAATGCCCTTCCCTATAAGCGTACTGAAAATGTTGCTTACTGTTAAATAGCATTGTATCTGGTCGAACACAATTTTTTCCAAAAGTTTACTAACATGTTTACCACATGCCAATGAGCGTCTGCATTGCCAGGAGCTAAAATAGAAGTTGCTTCTATTTGTGACGCAGAACGCGTTGCAAGTCCTGCCTCTCCCATCTCCTCATTGGCTTTTAGAAGCATATGCCCACGTGCCACCTCCTCATTGGTTATACCCACGTGGGTGATTGAAAGATGAACGGAGGTCGGTTGTGGTATTACACCTTATGAAAGTTAGATGCCAATCGCCATATAAAGTCCAAAGAAGAAAAAGCCCGGAAGGAGGAGAGATGACTAGAAATGATTCGGTTGACCTTTTTTTTGTGTGAATTAATTGTCAGAGTAGAGGACCTTGTGCATTTCAGGTAAAATAACAAGTCAATGTGTATATCCCAGGACAAATTACCTAGCAACAGCAAGCTAGCTATCTAAATAGGACAAATTAGCTAGCAACTGCAAGCTAGCTAAATTGCCATAAATGTTTAATGCTTTTCGACCTGTCCCCAAATTAATATAATTGGTTCAGAGTTTGTTTTGATATTTCAACCTGCGTGTCGTGATCGCGTTTGGTGTGGGGGGACAAAATCAATTTGCGCACGATGGGGCACACGGATGCACGCGCACGTCCGGTTTGGGCATAGTGTAAGGGTTGGTAACAGGCTGCTTGGTCGGCTGTTTGAGCCAGGAAAGGGTGCTTTGCTATTCTTGGGTAGCGGAATGACTTTAGCTTCCCTCCAGGCCTGAGAGCACACATTTTCTTGTAGGCTTAGATTGAAGAGATGAACCGGCTCTATGCACACCTGTCTCTTATACACATCTAGATGTGTATAAGAGACCACACACACACACACACACACACACACACACACACACACACACACACACACACACACACACACACACACACACACACACACACACACACACACACACACACACACACACACACACACACACACACACACACACACACACACACACACACACACACACACACACACACACACACACACTCTATGCTGCTGTTACTCTGTTTATTATCTATCCTGATTGCCTAGTCACTTTTACCCGTACCTACATGTACATATTACCTCAACTACTTCCTACCCCTGCACATTGACTCGGTACATGTACTCATTGTAAATAGTCTCGTAATTGTTTATTAAAATGTTTGTCTTACTTTTTATCTCTGAATTGTTGGGAAAGGGCTAGTAAGTAAGCATTTCAAATAACATTTGATTTGATTTGAACCAGGTCAGTTAGCTATCCCTCCACCCGTTCCGGTAGCTTGCAAGTTTGCTACTTGTTAGAATTTCCCTCCCTACTCTCCTCCTCTCCTCTTCTCTCCTCTGCTCTTAGAGGGAAGTGTATGTCCTACAGCTGCTGACAGGCATTTCCTGTCCTCCTCATATACACAACACTGAGCCCAGACACTTCCCCTCTGTCTCTCACACTAGCCAGCTTCTCTCACTAACACTATCTACTCAGCATTGGACCAGTCCTCTCTGTGGAAGTGTTGCCCAACCACGTAAGCAGATGTAGAGCTTTACTAAGGATCGAGCAACTCATGTGATGCGTAAATGTTGAATAGCTTTTTTTGTGCTAGTCTGTGTGTGTGTGTTTCGTACATTTGTGTGTGTGTGCATTTTCATGCATGTATGCCAGTGTGCGTTTACCCAGGTTGTTGCTGTAAATGAGAATGTGTTCTCAGTCAACTTACCTGGTAAAATAAGGGTTAAATAAATGACTAAATCTGCACGCATAAACGTGTGTGTGTGTAAACGTGTGTGTGTGTTGCCTGCTGTCAATGTGTCTGGTAAAGCGCCTCTCAGTGAGCAGAATGTGAACTAGTGAAAGTGCTGTATGGGTTTGAGTGAATTGTGATGTTTAGTGACAGAACCTATTGTGAGGTCTGCTTTGAGATGACGAGTTGCTGCGTTTTCCTCCTCTCTCTCTCTCTCTCTTTGACTGCATTGCACTTCTGCTCTGTCTGTGTGTGTCTGTGAAGGAGATAGGGATGGGAGCCGAGCTGCTCTCAGTCAGTGTGTTACGTGTTTGCCTTTGAGCTGCCAAATGCCCTTCAAATGAAGACAGTGATGGATAAACACCCGGCCTGGCCATTTTTCTGATTCAGAGCAAAACAATAGTGAGAGACTTCCTTTGTCTTACTACCATTTGTGACCGACCGCCTTGATTCGGTCTCTTATGTAGCAAAATTTGAAATTGTGTTTTTTACATTGGATAAAAGCAGAGACACAGAGCTACAAAATGATATATCACGCACTGCATTTGAGGAACAATGGGAAAGTAATTATGCTTTGAAAGTTGATAAACTTGTAACCTCATTTTTGAGAAAATGGCCTTTTAATATTTTGGTACCTACTGGAGAGCTTTTCTTTGTCTACACCCATTCAGCATCGTTCACACCCCCTTAAGCTTTATCCCCACCCATCTCTTTAAGGGTTGATCCAAGTGTTCTGTCCTAACAACAACAGTCAAGCACCAAGCTAACATTGGCTAGCTTGCTAGCTATTTCAAGACACAAATGAGAGAACAGCTCACTGACCATTTTACACGCCCTAGCAGAGCTGGTTAGGCTGTTTTTATGTTATCCAGAGCGTTGGGGACTGCAACTGTGCTGCTGGCAACAATTTATGCTTTATTGCCAACGTTTAGTTACACCGGCCATATTCAACGGGTGTTGAGCTTTTGTAAATTTGTCAGTTATTCTGTGCTTTGGACACTCAGATGAGAGTGCTCTGAAATCGGAGTAGATAGCCAGAGAGAATTGACCAGCTACGTCTATCAACAGTTGTCGCAGTAACATTCTATTGAAATGGATACTTGCATAGTGGAGTCTTTTCTTAAGACATGTAGCTAGATACGTAAACAATTAACCATAATCCCAACTCATGACGTTACTACCCTGCATGAATCTGCAGGTACCTAACCAACCAGGTTCAATGTTAGCTAGCTAAAGATCATACAATAATAAGATCATACACGTAACGTTAGCTAGTGAGCCAGCCAGCTAACGTTAGCTAGCTAGCTAACAGTACACTTTAACTTGAAATGAAAACAACTTTCTGTCAAAATTTAAAATGTGTAATATCTGAAAATGTAGCTAGCTAGACTATCTTACCCGTACTCTGCAATCGGAGTAGATTTTTTATTTTATTTAACCTTTATTTAACCTGTCTGGGAAGCTAGCCTCGCCAACAGCCAATGAAATTGCAGGGCGCCAAATTCAAACAACAGAAATCTCATAATTCAAATTTCTCAAACAMACAAGTATTAGACACCATTTTAAAGATAAACTTCTCGTTAATCCAACCACAGTGTCCGATTTCATAAAGGCTTTTCTGCGAAAGCACAACATATCATTATGTTAAGTCAGCACCTAGTCACAGAAAGCATACAGCCATTTTKCAACCAAAGAGAGGAGTCACAAAAAGCAGAAATAGAGATAAAATGAATCACTAACCTTTGATATTCTTCATCAGATGACACTCCCGGGACAACATGTTACACAATACATGTATCCTTTGTTTGATCAAGTTCATATTTATATCCAAAAACCTCAGTTTACATTTGGCTTTGCCTCTAAAACATCCCGTGAATTTGCACAGAGTCACATCAATTTACAGAAATACTCATAATAAACTTTGATATAAGATACAAGTATTATGCACAGAATTATAGATATACTTCTCCTTAATGCAACCGCTTTGTTAGATTTCAAAAAAGCTTTACGGAAAAAGCAAACCATGCAATAATCTGAGTACGGCGCTCAGAGACCAAAACAAGCCAAACATATACCCGCCATGTTGCGGAGTCAACAGAAGTAAGAAATAGCATTATAAATATTCACTTACCTTTGATGATCTTCATCAGAATGCACTCCCAGGAATCCCAGTTCCACAATAAATGTTTGTTTAGTTCGATAAAGTCCATCATTTATGTCCAAATACCTCCTTGTTGTTCGCGCCTTGAGTTCACAAATCCAAATTCATGACGCGTGATCACTAGGTCCAGACGAAAAGTCAAAAAGTTCCGTTACAGTCCGTAGAAACATGTCAAACGATGAATAGAATCAATCTTTAGGATGTTTTTAACATAAATCTTCAATAATGTTCCAACCGGCGAATTRCTTTTTCTTTAGAATTGCAATTGAACGCAGGTCGCTCTCACGTGAACGCGCGTGGTCAGCTCATGCCACTCTGCCAGACCTCTGACTCATTCAGCTCTCATTCGCCCCCACTTCACAGTAGAAGCCTCAAACAAGGTTCTAAAGACTGTTGACATCTAGTGGAAGCCWTAGGAAGTGCAATATGACCCCACAGACACTGTATATTCGATAGGCAATGAGTTGAAAAACTACAAACCTCAGATTTCCCACTTCCTGGTTGGATTCTTCTCAGGTTTTCGCCTGCCATATGAGTTCTGTTATACTCACAGACATCATTCAAACAGTTTTAGAAACTTCAGAGTGTTTTCTATCCAATACTACTAATAATATGCATATATTAGCATCTGGGCCTGAGTAGCAGGAAGTTTACTCTGGGCACACTTTTCATCCGAACGTGAAAATGCTGCCCCCTAGCCCAAACAGGTTAACTAGGTAAGTCATTGCCAGCAGCATACCAATTGCCAGCAGCATACCACCCTGCATACCACTGCTGGCTTGCTTCTGAAGCTAAACAGGGTTGGTCCTGGTCAGTCTCTATATGGGAGACCAGATGCTGCTGGAAGTGGTGTTGGAGGGCCAGTAGGAGGCACTCTTTCCTCTGGTCTAAAAAATATCCCAATTGCCCTGTGTAGGGTGCCGTCTTTCGGATGGGARGTTAAACGGGTGTCCTGACTCTCTGAGGTCATTAAAGGTCCCATGGCACTTATCGTAAGAGTAGTGGTGTTAACCCCGGTGTCCTGGCTAAATTCCCAATCTGGCCCTCAAACCATCACGGTCATCTAATAATCCCCAGTTTACAATTGGCTCATTCATCCCCCTCCTCTCCCCTGTAATGATTCCCCAGGTCGTTGCTGTAAATGAGAATGTGTTCTCAGTCAACTTACCTGGTAAAATAACGGATAAAATAAAAAATAAAATAAGAACAAATTCCTTTTTACAATGACGGCCTACCCCGGCCAAACCTGAACGATGCTGGGCCAATTGTGCGCCGCACTATGGGACTCCCAATCACGGCCGGATGTGATACAGCCTGGATAGCCAGAGCAAATTTACCAGCTACGTCTATCAACCGTTGTCACAGTGACTTTCTATTAAAATGGATACTTGCATAGTGGAGCCTTTTGTTAAGACATGTAGCTAGCTAGCTAAACAATGAACCATCATCCCAACTCATGTTACTACCCTGCATGAATCTGCAGGTAGCTAACCAACCAGGTTCAATGTTAGCTAGCTAACATTAAGCTATAACTAGCAAAGCAAATGGCTCTGAGGTACGAATAATAAGATCATACACGTAACGTTAGCTAGCGAGCCAGCCAGCTAACGTTAGCTAGCTAGCTAACAGTACACATTAACTTAATGAAAACTACTTTCTGTCAAAATTAGAAATGTGTAATATCTTAAAATATAGCTAGCTAGACTATCTTACCTATATACAGTGGGGAGAACAATTAATGCAAATTAATTACTTAAAAATCATACAATGTGATTTTCTGGATTTCTGTTTTTAGATTCCGTCTCACAGTTGAAGTGTACCTATGATAAAAATTACAGACCTCTACATGCTTTGTAAGTAGGAAAACATGCGAAATCGGCAGTGTATCAAATACTTGTTCTCCCCACTGTACATCATGGATGAACGCTTCTCCCTGTCACGGATGCCATGGTTGCCCTTAGTTTGAAGATGTAATCCAGAGACAGGTGTTTTCCTTAGCTAACATGCTCTAATTCCACTGATTTCAAAACCCGGTACTCCAGAAAGTAGAGAGCAACACTTATGCAGTTCTACTATGCGATACATAAAAAAATTAAAAAAATGCGTTAGACAGGATTACCTACACATACTGACCAGCTCAAATAGACAGAAGTGRGCTATGTGGCAGACCTATCCAAACTCATCTCTCGGCATGGCCAGCCCACTCATTATCTCAGCCAATCATGGCTAGCTTCTGTGGCTAAACCAACTAGGCTCGTAATTTAACCATTTTATTCGTATTTACAGATGGCATACAAGTCTGTTATTAAGGCACATGAAAGTTCACATGTTCCAGAAGGCATTTCTGCCAAAAACTAAAAATGTACGTTCAAATGGCTCTGACCCGCAACATACGCATAGTTTCCTGAAACGAGTCACATTTTCAGTTTCTCACCACAGTAACTTGACAGGTAGACTGACATCATCGTAAGTATATAGAAAATAACTATCTGAGAGGGTAGAGAGAATCCAATATTTCATGGTGGCTCTTGACAGGCGATGTACAGTGATATTCAGGGCAATGTGTGAAGGCATATCCCAGCTATCACATAACGTTCTGAGAAACATATGTTTCCTAGAGCTTGGTGAGAGCATGGTTGTCTTATTGTTATTTTGCATACAACTTTCTGGGAATGGTGCAGGATAGTTGCTTGGCTTTGGAACATTCTCAGTACATTTAAGGAACTTGACAAAAAATAATGATTTTCTTGGTGTTCCATTACTTTAACACGTGTCAAACTCATTCCACAGAGGGCAGAGTGTCTGTGTTTTTTTTTGTCCTCCCTTGTACTTGATTGATGAATGAAGGTCACTGATTAGTAAGGAACACCCCTCACCTGGTTGTCTAGGTCTTAATTGAAAGGAAAAAACTAAAACCAGTAGACAATAAGCCCTCCAAGGAATGAGTTTGACACCCCTGCTTTAACAGAATTGTTCCTAAAGGTTTTATAATTTCAAATTTGGTCATGTTTTAGAAACATTTTCTAACTGGTTTGACATTGGGAATGTTCTCAAATAGTTCAGAGAATCAATATTCTTCTGTGGGAATTTCAGTACTTCAGCATAACGTTTCCTACAGGTCTCCTCATGGTTCTATTTAAAGTCATGCTCTCACTTTGTTCTGAGAACGTTAAGAAAACTTTCCATAAAAACCACAAGAAAAATAACGTTTGATAACGTTCCGAGTACATTCTAAGAATTCGATTTAAAAACATATACATTCCGTTCTCAGCATCACCAAAACTCTCTCTATCGTCTATCTTGTTAAGTGTGTTCAGGTGTGTTGGCCGCGCCCACTTATTGCCACACCTGATCTTAATGAGTGCTTGTTTCCTTTGAAATAGGGTCTGTTTGAATAGACTAAAATTAACAGCTTGTATGCATAAAAAAACATGGCATGCTAGCTCCATCCTGGTCACGCAGTGGACTAATTCCACGGATAGAGAACAGAATCTCACTGGTCTGAATCTCGCTGATGGCCAATCACAATAAAAAATAAATATGTTTGCATGATTAATGCCTATCTGTTCATGAAGTTTTAATAAAAAGTGAACCCAAAATAAGCTAGCGGTGTTATTAAAAGTTTGGTTGAAACATTCATTGAAAGTTTTAAGTTATTCAAAACCCCCAAATAACCTATAATTTCTGTTCTCAGAGCGTTAATAAAACCTCCCTGGAAAACTTTCAAGGAACCAGAATAAAACATTCTCAGAACATCCATGCAACCTAAAAATATACGTTCCCATAACAGGCAAAAAAAATTAAACGTTCTGTTTTACAGGAAACTTCCCACAACCAATGTGAAACTAAAAACATACATTCCCCCAACTTCCAAGGAACCAAATTTGCTAGCTGGGTAGTGAGACAGTCAAAGTATTTGCTGTGTTCTTTTGTCTCTCCTGTTCCTCTTTTAGAGTGCCTTACACAGGTGTGTGTGTGTGTGTGTGTGTGTGTGTGCGTGCGTGCGTGCGTGCGTGCGTGCGTGCGTGTGTGTGTGTGAAACTGCTCTCTAATCCTCTCTCAGTCTGTCTCTGCACAGCTCTTCACACTCATTTGGAGTATTTAGCAGTGTCCTTCAGATGCCACCCCTGAGGTGACTGCTGCTGAAATGACTGCTAAAAGACATATTTTACCCTCTCCCTTCTGCTGTCCTTTACTCTCTCTCTCTCTTGCTCTCTCTCCCTCTCTTTCTTTCTTACTCTCTCTTTCTTTCTCTCTCTCTCTCTTTCTATCTTCTCTCTCTCCCAGTCTTTTCCTCCCTCTCTCTCTTTCTCCTCTATCTCTCTTTCTCTCTCCTCTAGCTCTCTCCCTCTCTCTTTCACCTTACATTTTGTCCCCCCTCTCTCTCCTCTCTCTCTTGCTCCTCTCGCTCTCTCTCCTCTCTCGCTTTCTCTCTCCTCTCTCTTTATCCTCCCTCTTGCTCTCTCTCTTTCTCTCTCTCGACTTTCTTTCTCATCTCTATCTCTCTCTCTCCGTCTCTTATTCTCCAAGGCACAGCATCTCCCTGGCATTTAGGTTCACACCGTAGGGGGGCCATTGTTCTCGCCACCCTTGCAGCATCTCACCCCCTTCCTCCCCACCATCACCTTCCTCCCACTTCCACATCCCTCTACTCCTGCTTACCTTCCCCCTCACCCCCTCCCAAAACTAGCCTCACACTCTTTATACTCACAGTGAAATGCCAGTTCATTTTTAGCAAGGAGAAAGGAAATGAGTATGCGCAGGGGCTGTCAAAGTCAAATGCGGAGGGCCAAAAAAAATGTAGCTACAAGCCGAGGCCGGACTGTTCGAATGTTTCATTGAAAATTATTTTTAAAGAGACGCATATAGTCTAGTGAACCTAAATTGACTACTGAAAACCTAACAATATATTCCAATATGATCAGATAAAAATAAAGCAATATTTTCTATATGGCTCTGTCAGTAATCTTTAATTTTCAACAGACAAAGACAAATTTCCTTTATATAAAATCCCCATAAAATAACATTAAATGAAAGAAACCGGTAAGTGTAACAACGGCACCAAAAGGATAGCGCTAAATTGGGTACGAATTTAAAGACCAAAAAGAAAGGAAACTATTTTATAATCAATAAAAATACAATTTTCTATCAATACATAACTCAACTGAATATTTTTAAAATATAATTGGATTGAATACAATAAAATAAGTGCAAATCTATTAATCAAAACAACACCTTTGTTTAAGGAGAAAGTAACATGCAGTGAAAACAAATTAATTTGAATTTTAAACTTGAACTGAGTAAAAAACTCAAAAATATGTGATTGCACAGTAATGTTAATTTATTTGAGGTTGAGGGTGATCTTGGTGGTGTCCCATCTTTTCACAAGTTCATCAATGTCGGGGGTAAGGCTCTGAGCTGAGGAAATCCTCGAGAATTGAGGTGGAGGGTTCAGCAGTAATCGACTTCTGTGTGATGTTTTGTTCAGGTATCTCAAAAGAAAACAGTTGTTCCAACGGTAGGTGCTGCCAAACATAGACAAGTTTGAGCACCTGGATGCAGCTGGGGCATTGTGTCGGGGGAGGACGGGCGAACTCCGCAGCACCCACTGCGCATTTTTGCCCTCAGTGCATCATTGCATTGGAGGTCAATCAACTCCATTTGAGGTTTGGCGTGAGCTTTCCACGTCAACAGCAAATGGGTTACCCGAGCAGGTTCCAACCTGCTTTTTTGTGCTTCAAGAGTCAGCAAATCGGCGTCGAAAAGTCAGCCGGAAGCATACCTATTTATCAGCCAACTGTGCGCTACGGGCAACGCACTGGTAGAGAGCATTCTCTTTCATGGTCTGGCAGCTGGGAAAAGTGGCTCAAATTTTCTTTCCGCATCTGCGTCTCCCACAGAGTCAGTTTGTTTTAAATGCCTTCATTGTACTGTACATATCAGAGATGACATGAGGACCCTGCAGCTGCAATGTATTGCATTCAGATGACTCGTAATGTCACACAGAAAAAGCCATTTCACACAGAAACATTTCGTCTCGGTATATGTGGTTGTGTCTTTCCCTTTGCTGGTCCAAGAACAGACATCTCCATTCACGAACACGAACATCTTTGAAGCACTTCCCTGGCTTAGCCATCGCACCTGTGTGATAAGGCAAATCACCATGCTCCGTTTCTAACTCCGTAGAAAATGGCTTGAACTGGCGGTGATTCAAACCTTTGGCTCTAAAAGTTAATAAGTTACTGGCGCTGATGATGCTCATTACATGCTCCATTTTCAAAGCTTTACGCACAACGCTTCCTGGTGTATGATACAATGATAAGCTGTCAGCTCACCTGTCGCGTTTTTCCTCTTGCATCTATTTCCTCGTATCGCCCCAGTCGCTCCTGTTCCACACATGCAGGTGCTCCGTCGGTTTGTCAACCCACGAGTTTTTCCCAAGGCAGCTCCATCTCATTTACACTCTTGACACCTCTTCATACAAATCAATGCCCCGTAGTTGTGCCATGCATAGGACGTAAAGCCAAAAACTCCTCTGTCACGCTTAGGCTGGAGTCCACTCCGCGGATGAAAATTGACAACTGGCAATGTCAGAAATGTCGGTGCTCTCATCCACAGCCAAGGAATATGCAATGAAATCTTTTCCCTTTTTCAACAAGCTGCCTCTTTTAGATTGATGGACATGGTACTACTCTCTCGACATGGTGTTTCTGCTCAGATCTACATTTAAAAGAGTTGCCTTTTTCCTGGGCAAACTTCGTCACAAACTTTAATCATGCAGTTTTTTGATGAATCCCCCTCGTAAATGGCCGGCTGATTTAGCGATCTCTTCTGCCAAAATAAAACTGGCCTTGACAGCAGCCTGGCCTTGTGATTTGGCTTTTTTGAACAGAGCCTGTCGAGATTTGAGGCCTCGTTTTAATTCCTCTGCCTTTTGTAGCCTGGTTCATGTCCATAATTCCTTGTTTGTCCGCGTGTTTCGTTTCATAATGTCGTCTCAGATTATACTCTTTCAGTACCGCACACTTCTCCACACAGAAGACACACAGGTTTTCCAGCTACCTCCGTGACACATATACTCCGACTCCCACCTTGTTTGAAACCCCGGTCTCAGTGTCCACTTCCGTTTTGCCATTTTTGATGGGTATCTGAAAGTTAATTTACTGTGATGCTGACGACTGCTGTGCGCAATATATATTGAAATGAAGCAGCCCTGCTCGTGCGTCACCGTTGCATTGTGGGAAATGTAGTATTGGTGCGTGTAAAAGATCTGCGGGCTGCCGGCTTGCTGCGGTCTGCGGGCCGGTTCTATAATAAATCAAGATCATCCAGGGCCGTAAAAAACCTTCTCGCGGGCCGGATGTGGCCGCGGGCCTTGATCTGACACTATGTGATGTATAGGAACACACACATACACACTTATACACTGCAGTAGTTATGGCCAGAAACAGGTAGGCCAACATGGTTCTATAGTGAATAGGATATGAACACTAAAGCCTTGACAGTGTGTTGATTGTTTCACAGCACCGTTGAAGCTGTAGACCAAAGCATGTCGGCTGGTGGTTGAGAGAGAGCGTGCGGCAGGCTTTCTGTGGTTACACACATGTAGGTCCTGGGCTAACCCAAGTCAGAAACACTAAGCACCCCAGCCACGCTGGCCATAGACGCTAACTGAAACACAACACACTAGGAACCTATTGTTATAAGTGTATCCTGCCACTTATACACCAGCAATACTACAGGAGCAGAGGGAAACCCCTTTAGACTGTCCTAAATAAAAATCATTCTGTCGCATGCCTGCCTGCTCATCCACTCGCCTGAAACATGACTTACGACCTTAACAGTGATTTTACTGTCAAACAAAATTACCATTGCCAAAGAGAGTGTGAGGAAGGTGAACAAATAGTGTTGTTTGGGTTTAGATTGGAGACAGTGAAGTTGTGAAAGACAACTTTTGCTGACTGGCAGCTGCAGATAACGACCAAACCCTTTGATTTAATTTGACAGTAAAGTTGAAGTTATGTTATAGGGAGCCAATGCTTTCCACAAGGTTTCTACTGATGAACATAGAGTCCTCCATTAAAGCTATAATTCTTTGTTGCTACATACATTTTTTGACTTATTAATTATATCAGTTGAAGTTGGAGTTTACATACACTTGGTTGGAGTCATTAAACTCGTTTTCAACACTCCACAAATTTCTTGTTCACAACTATAGTTTTGGCAAGTCGGTTAGGATATCTACTTTGTGCATGACCAAGTCATTTCCAACAATTTGTTACAGAAAGATTATTTCACTTATAATTCACTGTATCAATTCCAGTGGGTCAGAAGTTTACATACACTAAGTTGACTGTGCTTTAAACAGTTGGAAAATTCCAGGAAATGGATGATCAGGCTTTGAAGCTTCTGTAGTCAATAATATGGAAGGTGTACCTGTGGATGTATTTCAAGGCCTACCTTCAAACGCAGTGCCTCTTTGCTTGACATCATGGGAAAATCAAAAGAAATCAACCAAGACCTCAGAAAAACAATTGTAGACCTCCACAAGTCTGGTTCATCCTTGGGAGCAATTTCCAAACACCTGAAGGWACCACGTTCATTTGTAAAAACAATGGTACGCAAGTATAAACACCATGGGACCATGCAGCCGTCATACCGCTCAGGAAGGAGACACGTTCTGTCTCCTAGAGATGTATGTACCTTGGTGCATAAAGTGGAAATCAATCCCAGAACAACAGCAAAGGACCTTGTGAAGATGCTGGAGGAAACAGGTAGAAAAGTAAATATATCCACAGTAAAACGAGTCCTATATCGACATAACCTGAAAGGCCGCTCAGCAAGGAAGAAGCCACTGCTCCAAAATCGCCAGAAAAAAGCCAGACTACGGTTTGCAACTGCACATGGGGACAAAGATCGTACTTTTTGGAGAAATGTCCTCTGGTCTGATGAAACAAAAATAGAACTGTTTGGCCATAATGACCATCATTATGTTTGGAGGAAAAAGGGGGAGGCTTGCAAGCTGAAGAACACAATCCCAACCGTGAAGCACAGGGGTGGCAGCATCATGTTGTGGGGGTTCTTTGCTGCTGGAGGGACTGGTGCACTTCACAAAATAGATGGCATCATGAGGTAGGAAAGTATGTGGACTGAAGCAACATCTCAAGACATCAGTCAGGAAGTTAAAGCTTGGTCGCAAATGGTTCTTCCAAATGGACAATGACCGCAAGCATACTTCCAAAGTTGTGGCAAAATGGCTTATGGGCAACATAGAAAGTTGTGGGCAGAACTGAAAAAGCGTGTGCGAGCAAGGAGGCCTACAAACCTGACTCAGTTACACCAGCTCTGTCAGGAGGAATGGGCCAAAATTCACCCAACTTATTGTGGGAAGCTTGTGGAATGCTACCCGAAACGTTTGAAACGTTTGACCCAGGTTAAACAATGTTTTGGCAATGCTACCTAATACTAATTGAGTGTTTGTAAAATTTTGACCCACTGGGAATGTGATGAAATAAATAAAAGCTGAAATAAATCATTCTCTCTACTATTATTCTGACATTTCACATTCTTAAAATAAAGTGGTGATCGTAACTGACCTAAGACAGGGAATTTTTACTTGGATTAAATGTCAGGAATTGTGAAAAACTGAGTTTAAATGTATTTGGCTAAGGTGTATGTAAACTTCCGACTTCAACTGTATACCCATTGATTTTTGAAGAATATAACTTATAAATGCCTCATGAGTTTAGCTCAACTGTCGTACCCCATCAGAACCCAAATCATAAGCTTGTTTTACTCCAATGTTTATAAACAACGTAAATATAAACAAACCTTTTGTAGACTCAAACCATGGTTAAAACTATCATTTTGATAGCATGGATGTTCAGTCCTGCATCCAGAGCTCTGTATATACATTTGAGAATGGTTAACTTTGTCTAGGCCTATCCCTCAGCGTTTTACCAAAACAGGTGGGGTGACCTTTGTTAATGTTTTAATTAAGGATTCTAGCTTTTAGGATAGTTAAGGATAACTCTTTGATTCCGTCACTCAGTACACTACAAGGTCTGTGGTAGGATCTTATGTCGATCATGGAACCAAATCCACAACATAACTTGTAGAAGGACAAGTATATTTGTAGCTTTCCAGTAAAAGGGGGTACAGTGTAATTGTCATCCACAGGAGGTCCCAGTGAGGCTAATTGGACACCTTTCTCATTTGCTTCTGCTTAATAACAAAGATGAGTAGGATGATGAAACCCATTGAAATGTAATTTTATATTAACAATGGTTTGATACCAGACAGCATTGATTTAGCTGATTTAACAAAGACCATGTGACCGATTACAGGTTAAATCTGCCTTTTTTTATGATGCAAGTATTAGTAATTTCTGGTAGCATGTGGCAGAGCTAAGATGGAGGCTGGATAATGATGAAGTAAAAAGGCTCATTTGGACCAGGCCTGGAAGGAGAGAGAAGGTGAGAAAGAAAAAAATAGAGAGAAGGAGAGAAGGACGGGGCCCAGGTGTCGGGGAGAGCAAGGAGCGAGGGATTCTTGGCTTTGTGAGAGGAAGGATGGGCGCGCAGAAGCAGAACGGTTGGGTTTTTGTGTGGAGCCTGTTTTTCTGCGGGCTGAAAGGGCCTGGTTTGTTCCTGGAAGATGAACAGAAGGCTGTATTGTATGTGTCTGTAATCTGCTTACCTGGATCGGCAGCTCAGGGACGAATCTCAGATCCAGGCTCCCAGTTGGCACCAAGGAGTCAATGTCACACTCAGCCAGTCTCGACTTGCTTCCAAACAACTATGAAGGGCTGTGAGTGTGTGTGCATTTCTGTGTGTGTGGGGGGGAGAGAGCGTGTAAGTGTTTCCCTACATGTGCCTGTGGCCTGATCACCAACAACGACGAGACAGCCTATAGGGAGGAGGTCAGAGATCTGGCCGTGTGGTGCCAGGACAACAACCTCTCCCTCAACGTGATCAAGACAAAGGAGAGGATTGTGGACTACAGGAAAAGAGGACCGAGCACGCCCCCATTCTCATCGACGGGGCTGCAGTGGAGCAGGTTGAGAGCTTCAAGTTCCTTGGTGTCCACATCACCAACAAACTAACATGGTCCAAGCACACCAAGACAGTCGTGAAGAGGGCACGACAAAACCTTTTCCCCCTCAGGAGACTGAAAAGATTTACATGGGTCCTCAGATCCTCAAAAGGTTCTACAGCTGCACCATCGAGAGCATCCTGACTGGTTGCATCACTGCCTGGTATGGCAACTGCTCGGCCTCCGACCGCAAGGCACTACAGAGGGAGTGTGTACGGCCCAGTACATCACTGGGGCCAAGCTTCCTGCCATCCAGGACCACTATACCAGGCGGTCTCAGAGGAAGGCCCTAAAAATTGTCAAAGACTCCAGCCACCCTAATCATAGACTGTTCTCTCTGCTACCGCACGGCAAGTGGTACCGGTGCGCCAAGTCTAGGTCCAAGAGACTTCTAAACAGCTTCTACCTCCAAGCCATAAGACCGAAATGGATATTTGCATTGTTGGTTTGGGGCTCGTAAGTAAGCATTTCACTGTAAGGTCTACACCTGTTGTATTCGGGTCATGTGACTAATACAATGTGATTTGATTTGATAGTCTGTGTGTCTATGAAGATGCGTGCGTGTCCTCTTAGTATACCGTATATGAGTGCTATGTCTATGTATACAGCTGTCTCTGTGTATGTATGAGTGAACAGTGCAGCATATGTTTACCTCATGTAGCTAGAAAGTGGATGCTATTTCTTTTGAAAAGGATTGTTATGGCATATACTGTAATACACAATACAGGCTCAACAAGGGTTAGAGTACAATCAGGTGTCATAGTGTTCCAGCCATCTGGCAAAACTCACTATTTGCTTCTCCATTCTTCATATTTAGATAATCAATGTCTTGTTGGACGGTGAGAACAGCCTGTAAGTGCAGCCATTAGGCGTCTGTCCTCTCATTATATTCCATTCATTATTTTCAAACAAAAGCTCACTGTACTTCAGCACACTCTAACCCTGGAGACTGGGCCATGCAGGGAGTTAACCTGGCCACAGCCACCACTCCCTTTTTCCCTGAGAGAGAGGCCCTCGTCTGTGACGTCACACGACCACATAAACAACTAGCGGTGGAGGATTAAAGATGCCGGTCAGAGTGGAGTGGAGTGCGTGGTCTGTCCGCTGGAGAGGGATTGCAGTTCCGGGGAACATGGGAGGAAGGAAGAGGAAGGAAGGAGAGCAAAGAGACAGAGTGAGAGAGGTAGAGTGAGAGAGGTAGAGTGAGAGAGGTAGAGTGAGGGAGGTAGAGTGAGAGTGGTAGAATGAGAGAGGTAGAGTGAGAGAGAGAGAGTGAGAGAGACAGAGTGAGAGAGGCAGAGTGAGAGAGACAGAGAGAGAGGGAAAGTGAGAGAGGTAGAGGGAGAGAGGTAGAGGTAGAGTGAGAGAGGTAGAGAGAGAGAGAGAGGGAGAGTGAGAGGGAGAGAGATAGAGTGAGAGAGTGGCTTTGTGGGACGCCTCCTCCTGCCTGTTGGTTCCTCTGGCTGGGAGCAGCAGCCAGCGGCTTCAAAAGAGCACCAAGCAGTCCAGTCCTCCTCTTCCAGCAATTACAGATCACTCCAGCGAATGCCTCCCGGCAAATCCCTCCAAAATACACTCTGATTACTACTCCACGACACAGATTGTTTACCAAATGAATCCTGCACGGCTCAGATAGAACATAGCTATTCTTTATATTTTGTGTCTGAGTTTGGATGATGCTTCTCTTTGTTCCGACAAGTTAAGAGAGGAATTAGGAGACAGAGGGACCATTTGAGTCTTAAAGATGGCATAACTTCAGATGCTCGGTTTGATTTGTCAGCCAAAACAAGCAGTATGTAAAGGAAATGCTCATACTGTATACAGTGTGTTCAGAAAGTATACACCCCTTGATTTTGTCCACAATTTATTGTGTACCAACCTAAATTTAAAATTGATTAAATTGAGATTTTGTGTCACATAATGGCCTACACACAATACCCCATAATGTCAAAGTGGAATTATGTTTTTAGATTTTTTTAAACAAATTAAATCAAATGAAAAGCTGAAATGTATTGAGTCAATAAGTATTCAACCACTTTGTTGTGGCAAGCCTAAATAAGTTCAGGAGTAAAAATGTGTTTAACAAGTCACATAATAAGTTGCCTGGACTGCATGGCCTCACTCTGTGTGTAATAATAGTGTTTAACATGACTACCTCATCTCTGTACCCCACACATACCATTATCTGTAAGGTCCCACAGTCGAGCAGTGAATTTCAAACACAGATTCAACCACAACGACCAGGGAGGTTTTCCAATGCCTCGCAAAGAAGGGCACGTATTGGTAGATAAAATAAAAATATATATTAAAAAACTGACATTGAATATCCCTTTGAGCATGGTGAATTTATTAATTACACTTTGGATTGTATATCAATACACCCAGTCACTACAAAGATCACGGCGTCCTTCCTAACTCAGTTGTCGGAGAGGAAGTAAACCGCTCATGGATTACACCATGATGCCAATGGTAACTTTAAAACAGTTACAGAGTTTAAGGGCTGTGGTTAAGGGAAAACTGAGGATGGATCAACAATATTGTAATTACTCCACAATACTAACCTAAATGACTGAGTGAAAAGAAGGAAGCCTGTACCAGAATAAAAAATATTCCGAAACATGCATCCTGTTTGCAATAAGGCACTAAAGTAAAACTGCAAAAAATGTGGCAAAGAAATTAACTCTATGTCCTGAATACAAAGCATTATGTTTGGGGTAAATCCAACACAACACATCACTGAGTACCACTCTTCATATTTTCAAGCATGGTAGTGGCTGTATCATGTTATGGGTATGCTTGTCATTGGGCAAGGATAAAAAGGATATGATAAAAAGAAATGCAACAGAGCTAAGTACAGGCAAAATCCTAGAGGAAAAATCATTGACTTACCCAGAAAGACTCACAGCTGTAATTGCTGCCAAAGGTGATTCTAACATGTATTGACTCAGGGGTGTAAATACTTATGTAAATTAGGTATTTCTGTATTTCAATTTCAATACATTTGTAAAAATGTTTTCACTTTGTTGTTATGGGGTATTGTGTTTAGATGGGTGGGAGAACAATCTATTTAATCAATCTTGAATTCAGGCTGTAACACAACAAAATGCGGAATAAGTCAAGGGGTATGAATACTTTCTGAATGCACTGTATATTGGTACTACCCAGAGCACCGCATGTGCTACACTTAGAAGCACCTAGAACACCCGACTTGTCGTTATTTGTTTGAACCAAGCTATCATATCTCAAGCACATTTTGTAGCTCCTTTATATTGGATACAGCTATTTACTTTGGGTAATTTACTGTATGTAATTTACTCTGTGTAATGGCACATTTCCTACAAACGCCTATTTTAAACGACGACATTATAGTCCCACAGTCAGTCGTGATGTTACCATGTGTGGTGGTCCTCTGTGGCCAATGACAACCTGCTATACGTGAGAGAACAGAGAAAACAGAACGGATCTGGCTGGAAGCCCTGGGGGTGATCACCTGACACAATCCAAGAGCAAATGTCATTCCATTTCCCCATCGCATGGTGTAAATTCATTTAAATTTCCCCATCACATCGTTTAAAGAGTTCCAACACCATCAACATTAGCTAGGCTAATTCTCTGCAGTATTTTCTCCCCATGACTAACCTGATATTAGCYATTAGTGGGAATGTCATCTAAATGGCACACCTAATCATATGCATTACCCCCTCCTCCACCTGAGGGCTCGTCTCCCTGGCCTAATCATGATGACAAAGGAAATGATGTGTTTAGTCTATCTTAATCACCACTGAAGCTCATCACCGCCCAGCCCCGGCCGGGGGAGTGGGCCTGCATGTCGCAGAGCAGCGCTGTGGAGAGGCGACCTACCTCCCGCCGGGGTGCACTGCTCCAACTCCTCTGCCCGCCTGCCTGCCTGCCAGTGTTTACTGTTTACTGCGACTCATTCCTGTGTCTGACTGTGACTCCCATCCAGACTGAGACTCATCCAGGCTACATGAAATGTCTGCTCTATCCTCCTAGTGCTCTGTCTCTCTAGTTGGTTTGCAGCTCTTTTCTGTTCATCTCTGCAGATAGAGTTGTGCCATCTCTAACAGTCCAGTGTCCTTATTTGGCTGTGGTTTTAACCTGAAGCTGACTAGATGGCTGACTGAGCATCTGCGGTGCTGGCCTTGCACGGACACTACGTGGTTAGAGTGTTGGATGGGGCCAGGCATGTCTGGATAAAAAAAGATTGAGGAAGAAAGCAGTGCCTGAGGCTCTTTCCCATCTTAATCTCTCACCAGGGGTGAAGCGTGGTGCCATTAAAAACACCAGTTAGTTATACCGGCTGTGTGTCTGCATAGCAGCTCACCTCTGGGGAAGCATTAAGGACAACCCACAACAGAGAATTCTATAGTATACTATGGTATAAGTACAATAGAATACTCTGCAGTGTTTTTGCTGACTTTACTGTAGTATTCACTGTAGTATACTGTAGTATTTACAGTTAACTACAGTATAAATACTAGGGCTGTCCCCGACCAACAAAAATGTTGGTCGGCCGAGAGTCGTCTGTTCTTTTGACCAATTGATTGGTTGACATTTTCAAACGTGTATTTTTTCATATATAGACAAACCCTGTGTTTTATAAAAAATCAACTATATTATGCACTGAGTTTGTCTGATACTTAAAACACACTGCTTGATGAAATAATTAAGACATAATAATAATAAATTAATTAGCTTATGTCTTTCAAATATGATATATTGCAAAAAAAATTATATATATTTATTTTTATTTTCAATTATTAAGAACATAACAAATTGAACAAACAATAAAATTGTGCTTACTGTAATTAAAATGAATGAGGAACAGCAGCAGTTACTGCCAGTAGTCCTAGTATTCAATCAACATAGTTGAACAGTATTACCGTACATGTATTATTAACACAGCTGAACATTGAACAGTAAATAATATATGAGGTTTAATAACGAACAAGATAAATGAATAACAAAATAGCCGAAATAAAGAACAAGTTGTAGGTTATCACAACAGAAGGCTAGGCTATTTAAACCGCCTTCAACAGCAGTTTATAAACTCTAATGCTGAACAGAAAATGGTTTGTATAGGCCCAGGCTACTAAAAAACATAAGCATAGACTATTTCATAATTACAAACATTTAGCAGCCTGCATAATAGGTTAATCATCTCTTTAGCTGTCAACTGTATTTGACTGGCCTACTTTCTCACGTAGACCGTTGAATAGCCATAGCCTACTTCCCCAATATTTTCAAGTTATGAGACAGGAACACCAATTTGTCAACATTCTCAGGCAGAAGGCAGCTCCTTGTTTTATTGACTATTAATCCTGCCTTGGAAAACATCTGCTCTGATGGAGTGCAGGTGGATGGGATGGAGAGGAGGTATTTCGCTGCTCTGGCCAGCTTCGGATACCTGTCCTCGTTTTTTTCTCCACCAAGCTAGCAGTCCAGCGCACACTACGGCCAATTGGCGGCGTTTCAGGTTGGCCAGCATGGGTATGGTCGCAGATAAGGATGCGCTGTCCTCCTTGGACAATAGCTCAGTCAGGGTGACCATCAGCTTCAGTACATTCGAAATATCCTCTGCCATGTTCCATTGCGCTGTGGTGAGATCAAGGCAGCGTTCATTTTTCCCGGTGTATTTGGGGTCAGAGAGCACTGCTGTTACGGGCCATCTCTGTTCTAGCAGACCCTCTAACGTGGTCTGAGAAGAGTTCCACCGCGTGGAAACGTCTTGGATCAGGAGGTGTTCAACCACCTTTTGTTGTGTCTGTTTSTCATTTAGTCCCTTTCTGGCTTTTGCTCCCTTCTTAAAATGAGTTACGAGGTGTCTGGCTGCAGCCACAGTGCGACAGATGGGGTCGTGTTTGAGAGCGCCGTTGATGCACAGCTGTAAGGTTTGTCCAGCACATCTGACTCCTTTTATATCTGCCCATTCCTCTTCCTGTTCCAGTATATCTGCACACACAACCATGTTTGCGGCATTGTCATGTACCACAGCGACCCTTTTACAGCCTGGGATTTATTATGCATCTGCAACTTTTCCAAGTCTCTGCGCAATGTTGGCTGCACTGTGATTCTCCTCCATTTCTTTTGTGTCCAGCACAAGACACTGCAGTTTCCAGGGCTTGGTAATGAAATGTACAGTGACGGTCATGTAAGACGCCATTCTCAGTGACTGATTCTCAGACTGTTTTTGATAGACTCCAAATCCTTCTCTTTTGTGTTATCATATTTCGCAGTCAGAGCATGCATAATAGTTTCTCTCTTGGGAACGGTGTAACCAGGCACCAAGATTTTCATCATCATCCTAAACCCCACGCCCTCTGTCAGGTTAACAGATGATACCGTCGGTTATCTCTGTTTTTCTTTTTTCTGAGATGGGGGGCTTCAAGTCCAAGGTGGTTTGGGTTAAACCTGAGTTAGCAGTGGAGGCACTCGTGCTGCACTGGGGATGCACCTATAAATACACAACGTTTCAAATTAAGTACATGTAAATCCATTCTGTATGGTATTTGTTATATTGTTATTACATTGTAATATGCCTATTCAATTTGGAAATGTTCATATATCAAGCAGATAAAACATGCTAATGTTTTAGCATACAACTACAGAAACTAAGTAGCCTAGGCTAGCTTACTGTTTTCAAGTGGTATGCCATATTCGTTGTCAAGTTTGCATTCCACCCTTTACTGCAATGAAATGCTGCCATACTGCATTTTGTAGGCCTAAAAAGGGTATCAATTATACCGAACAAAAATATAAACGCAACATGCAACAATTTCAAAGATTTTGCTGAGTTACAAGTCATATAAGGAAATCAGTCACTTGAAATCAATTCATTAGGCCCTGATCTATGGATTTCACATGACTGGGCAGGGTTGCGGCCATGGGTGGGCCTTGGAGGGCACAGGCCCACCCACTGGGGAACCAGGCCCAGCCAATAAGAGTTTTTCCCACAAAAGGGCTTTATTACAGACATACATTTTCCTGGATTATCTTGGTAAAGGATAAATACAGGGATGTAAACCAATTTGTGCACAACATTTGAGAGAAATACGCTTTTTGATTTATTTAAGCTCATGAAACATAGGAGCAACACTTTACATGTCACGTTTATATTTTTTATTCAGTGTAGCTACTGTATGTCGGTTTACCGGCAGGTACATTGTAAGGCTTGTTAGCGTGTGCCGTCTGCAAAATCATCAGGCGGGTACACAGTTATATTAAAGGGGATGTTTGGCATTTATATGTTAATAGTAATAATAATCGTAATTTTAGATTTGTTTTGTTATACAGTAATATAATTGTATTTAGTGTTGCACCATTGTTCTTACATAATATAACCATATACAATTTAGTAGCAAATATATGTCTTAGAGTGATGAACTGTGCCATCCCCGCGTCCTCCAGAATGGATTTGTCCAATGAGACAGGCACGAAAGACAGGTGTATTCATCACGGAAACAGTTGCCTGTTTATGAACCAAACGGAAGCAAACAGAGCAAAACCAGAGTGTCAATTGGATAAATTCAGTTAGGTCCCTTCCCGTTTTGTTCAGTTTACTTCAGTTTAAGAAAGGTTTTGCAACAGAATCTGCTTAATGATTACACCCAATGTGTCTCGTGTGCCAAAAACACTCGACTAAAGAAATCTTGGTCGACCAACAGCTTATCGAACAGTAGGCTAATTGGGGTCAGCCCTAATGAATACTATAGTAAAATAAAACTGTAGTATATACTATAGTAATTAATTTACCTTTTTTTGTAGTATGGTGTAGTATTTACTGTAGTGTTTTGGGGTACTGGACTATACTAATCTCGCTCTTTTGTCCATAATAATCCACAGAAAACTTTACGGAAAAAGCTATTTTTATGTGTATGTCAGCACGCACAGCCTTTTATCTGCAACAAGTCAATTTGATGGAAACAAATCTCTTTTTATTTTTTTATTTTTTTCTCCCCAATTGGTAGTTACAGTCTTGTCTCATCGCTGCAACTCCCGTACGGACTCGGGAGAGGAGAAGGTTGAGAGCCATGCGTCCTCCAAAACACAACCCAACCTAGCCGCACTGCTTCTTGACACAATGCACATCCAACCCGGAAGCCAGCCGCACCAATGTGTCGGAGGAAACACCGTACACCTGGCGACCTGGTCAGCGTGCACTGCGCCCGGCACGCCACAGGAGTCGCTAGTGCGCGATGAGACAAGGATATCCCTGCCGGCCAAACCCTCCCTAACCCAGACGACGCTGGGCCAATTGTGCGTCGCCCCCATGGACCTTCCCGGTCGCGGCCGGCTGCGACAGAGCATGGGCTCGAACCCAGAATCTCTGGTGGTATATACTAGACCACTGCCTTAGACCACTGTGCCACCTGGGAGGTGGAAACACATCTCTGGTGGTATATACTAGACCACTGTGCACCGGGAGGTGGAAACACATCTCTGGTGGTATATACTAGACCACTGCCTTAGACCACTGTGCCACTGGGAGGTGGAAACACATCTCTGGTGGTATATGACTAGACCACTGCCTTGACCACTGTGCACCCGGGAGGTGGAAACACATCTCTGGTGGTATATCTAGACACACTGCCTTAGACCACTGTGCCACCCGGGAGGTGGAAACACATCTCTGGTGTATATACTAGACCACTGCCTTAGACCACTGTGCACCCGGGAGGTGGAAACACATCTCTGGTAGTATATACTAGACACTGCCTTAGACACTGTGCCACCCGGGAGGTGGAAACACATCTCTGGTGGTATATACTAAGACCACTGCTTAGACCACTGTGCCACCCGGGAGGTGGAACACATCTCTGGTGTATATACTAGAACCAACTAAAATAAAACCATAAAACACTAGACCCAAAAAACCCGAGTGAATTGCCATCCGACGTAAATATAAGACCACGTAGGATAGAAAGGTACAAGGAAAAAACATCTGCAAAAACAAGACCACTCTCTTAGACCACTGTGCCACCCGGGAGGTGGAAACACATCTCTGGTGGTATATACTAGACCACTGCCTTAGACCACTGTGCCACCTGGGAGTGAAACACATCTCTGGTGGTATATTACTAGACACTCTTAGACCTACTGTGCCCTGGGAGTGGAAACCATCTCTGGTGTAATACTAGACCACTGCTTAGACCACTGGCACCTGGGAGGTGGAACACATCTCTGGTGGTATATACTAGACCACTGCTTAGACCACTGTGCCACCTGGGAGGCTGAAAACACATCTCTGGTGGTATTACTAGACCACTGCCTAGACCACTGTGCCACCTGGGAGGCGGAAACACATCTCTGGTGGTATATACTAGACCACTGCCTTAGACCACTGTGCCACCTGGAGGCGGAAACACATCTCTGGTGGTATATAATAGACCACTGCCTTAGACCACTGTGCCACCTGGGAGGTGGAAACACATCTCTGGTGGTATATACTAGACCACTGCCTTAGACCACTGTGCCACCTGGGAGGTGGAACACATCTCTGGTGGTATTATACTAGACCACTGCCTTAGACCACTGTGCCACCTGGGAGGTGGAAACACATCTCTGGTGGTATATACTAGACCACTGCCTTAGACCACTGTGCCACCCGGGAGGCGGAAACACATCTCTGGTGTATATACTAGACCACTGCCTTAGACCACTGTGCCACCCGGGAGGTGGAAACACATCTCTGGTGGTATATACTGACCACTGCCTTAGACCACTGTGCCACCTGGGAGGTGGAAACACATCTCTGGTGGTATATACTAGACCACTGCCTTAGACCACTGTTGCCACCTGGGAGGCGGCAACACATCTCTGGTGGTATATACTGACACACTGTGCCACCCGGGAGGTGGAAACACATCTCTGGTGGTATATACTAGACCACTGTTGCCACCCGGGAGGTGGAAACACATCTTGTTGGTATAGATACTAAGAACTGCTTAGACCACTGTGCCACCTGGGAGGTGGAAACACATCTCTGGTGGGAAAATGCACATATTGTTTTTTTGCTGATTTTTGAATATTCGCATGAAAATCTGTTACCAATTGGATGGAAACCTAGCTTGTGAAAAGGATATTTCAGTTTTTTGTATTGCATTTTCTGTGTGTGTGTGTGTGTGTGTTTCCCTGTCAGGGTTTGTGTCTTGAGCAAGTCAACATTACATTTTTCTCTGAATCAACACTCCTCTATTAAAAGCATAAATTGATTTATTTAAAAGAAAATAAGCAAACAGTCTTGCCCCGGCTGCCATGGAAGCATCTCCTCAGGAAATGAAAATACCAGCTTGGAGTTGTCATCATATTGCGAGTTAGGTAACCTCTGACCTTTTAATACCCTGGAGCTCCTTTATTGGTGACCTGGCGGATCCTCTTAGAAAGTGGAACCACGGGGAGTATCCACTGCTCACATCATCATTCTCAGAACACCTAATAGTGAATTTACAGTGGTTAAAGTCACTCCAGGGGAGATTGAGGCCAGCGGCCAGGAATCCACTCTGTATATATGTGTCCACTACCCCAACATACAGTGCCTTCAGAAAGTATTCACACCCCTTGACTTATTCCACATTTTGTTGCGTTACAGTCTGAATTAAAAATATAAAAAAATCTCACCCATCTACACACAATATCACATAATGACAAAGTGAAAACATGTTTTTAGAAATGTTTGCTAATATATTTAAAATTAAATACATAAATATCTCATTTCCATAAATAAGTATTCACACCCTTAAGTCAGTCCTTTGTAGAAGCACCTTTGGCGGCGATTACAGCTTTGAGTCGTCTTGGGTATGTCTGTATCAGCTTTGCACATCTAGATTTGAGGATTTTCTCCCATTTCTTCTTTGCAGATTTTCTCAAGCTATGTTAAGTTAGATGTGGAGCGGCGGTGAACTACAATCTTCAAGTCTTTCCACAGATTTTCAATAGGATTTAAGATTTAAGAGCTTTGGCTGGGCCACTCAACGAATTTCACATTTTTGTTCTGAAATCATTCCAGCGTTTATTTGTCTGTATGCTTGCGGTCATTGTCCTGTTGTAATGTAAATCTTAGCCCCAGTCTAAGGACGTTTGCACTCTGAAGCAGGTTCTCATCAAGGATTTGCCTGTATTTGGCTCCGTTCATTGTTCCCTCTATCCTTACCAGTCTCTCAGTCCCTGCCACTGAAAAGCATCTCATAGCATTATGCTGCCACCACCATGGTAGGGATGGTGTTAGACGGATGATGAGCTGTGCCTGGTTATCTCCAGACATACATTAGCGCTTTGCATTCAGGCGAAATAGTTACATTTTTGTTTAATCAGACCACAGTCTTTTGCGTTATGCTCTGAGTCTTTCACGTGCCTTTTTGCAAACTCCAGGTGTGCTGTCATGTGATTTTTTTCTCAGGAGTGGCTTCCGTCTGACCAGTCTTCCATAATTGGTGAAGTGCTGTAGAGAATGTTGTCCTTCTGGCAGGTTCTCCCATCTCAGCCAAGGAACTCTGTAGTTCTGTCAGAGTGGTCATTAGGTTCTTGATAACCCCCCTGACCAAGGTCTTTATTGCCTGGTTGTTCAGTGTTGTTGGACAGACAGCTCCAGGCAGAGTCTGGGTAGTTCCATATTTTTTCAATTTCCCAATGATGGAGACCACTGTGCTCTTGGAATCTTTCAACACTCTAGAAGTAGTTTTATACCCTTCCCCAAAAATATATATGCCTCATCACAGTTCTATCTCGGAGATCTACGAACAGTTCTTTAGACTTCATGGTATAGTTTCTACTCTAACATGCACTGTCAACTGTGGGGCCTTATATAGACAGGTGTGTTTCTTTCTAAATCATGTCCAAACAATTGAATTGGCCACAGGTTGACTCCAATCAAATTGTAGTAACATCTCAAGGGCTCCCGAGTGGCGCAGCGGTCTAATGCACTGTATCTCAGTGCAAGAGTTGTCACTGCAGTCCCTGGTTTGAATCCAGGCTGCATCACATCTGGCCGTGATTGGGAGTCCCAAAGGGCGTCGCGCAATTTGCCCAGCATCATCTGGGTTTGGCTGGAGTAGGCCGTCATTGTAAATATGAATATGTTCTTAACAGACTTGCCTAGTTAAATAAAGTTCAAATGTAAAACCTGAGCTCAATTTGGAGTGTCATAGCGAAGGGGTGTGAATACTTACAGTACCAGTCAGAAGTTTAGACACACCTACTTGTTCCATGGTTTTTCTTTATTTACTACATTGTAGAATAATAGTGAAGACATCAAAACTATGAAATAACACATAAAGTGTTTAACAAATCAAAATATATTTTATATTTGAGATTCTTCAAAGTAGCCATCCTTTGCCTGATGACAGCTTTGCACACTCTTGGCATTCTCTCTCTCAAAAAAAAGCTTCATAAGGTAGTCACCTGGAAAGCATTTCAATTAACAGGTGTGCCTTGTTAAAAGTTAATTTGTGGAATGTCTTCTTAAAGCCTTCTTAAAGCGTTTGAGCCAATCAGTTGTGTTGTGACAAGGTAGGGTGTTATACAGAAGATAGCCCTATTTGGTAAAAGACCAAGTCCATATTATGGCAAGAAAAGCTCAAATAAGAAAAGAGAAATGATAGTCCATCATTACTTTAAGACATGAAGGTCAGTCAATAGGGAAAATGTCAAGAACTTTGAACGTTTCTTCAAGTGCAGTCGCAAAACCAATCAAGTGCTATGATGAAAAGGAAGACCCAGAGTTACCTTAGAAACATCTCAACATCAACTGTTCAGAGGAGACTGTGTGAATCATGCCTTCATGGTCTAATTGCTGCAAAGAAACCACTACTAAAGGACACCAACAAGAAGAGACTTGCTTGGACCAAGACACACAAGCGATGGACATTAGACCGGTGGAAATCTGTCCTTTGGTCCAACCGCCGTGTCTTTGTGAGACGCAGAGTAGGTGAACGGATTATCTTTGCATGTGTGGTTCCCACTGTGAAGCATGGAGGAGGAGGTTTGATAGTGTGGGGGTGCTTTCCTGGTGACACTGTCATGATTTATTTAGAATTCAAGGCACACTTAACCAGCATGGCTACCACATCATTCTGCAGCGATACGCCATCCCATCTGGTTTGTGCGTAGTGGGACTATCATTTGTTTTTCAATAGGACAATGACCCAACACACCTCCAGGCTGTGTAAGGGCTATTTGACCAAGAAGGAGAGTGATGGAATGCTGCATCAGATGACCTGGCCTCCACAATCACCCGACCACAACACAATTGAGATGGTTTGGGATGAGTTGGACCGCATAGTGAAGGAAAAGCAGTGTGCTCAGCATATGTGGGATCTATTTTAAGACTGTTGGAAAAGCATTCCAGGGGAAGGTGGTTGAGAGAATGCCAAGAGTTTGCAACGGTGTCATCAAGGCAAAGGGTGGCTACTTTGAAGAATCTAAAATAAAAAATATATTTTCATTTGTTTAACACTTTTTTGGTTACTACATAATTCCATGTGTTATTTCATAAACCCTTGAATGAGTAGGTGTGTCCAAAGTTTTGACTGGTACTGTATGTAAATGAGATATTTCTGTATTACATTTTCAATACATTTCCCAAAATGTCAAAAAACACGTTTTCACTTTGTCATTATGGGGTGTTGTGTTTAGATGGGTGAGAAATAATTCAGGCTGTAACACAACAAAATGTGGAATAAGTCAAGGGGGGTGAATACTTTCTGTAGGCACTTTACATACTATACCTGAGATAATATAAGGGATATGAATTCGACAAGCTTGACTATATACTGTTTATATATGTATATATACTGTATATATACGGTATAACAGATACATGCAGTGTGTTCATAATTACATTGCATCAAGGCCTACCTACATTATATCAATGGTTGTAAAGAGATTTCCTTGTTAATATATTTACATTAATATTTCCAGGATATGCTCTACATAGCTTGCTACACGTTACCTTGGCCATCATTTCCCAGCCTTGAGCCTAAGCGGTGCGGTGCCTGGTGAGCCCAGTGAAGGAGGGTGTGAGCAGAGCTGTGTGTGAGCTGTGCTGGAAGCCCCTAGGAGTTCTCTGCTCTGTAGGTAATGGAGCTGGATGAGGAAGAGCCTGGTTGATTCCCTCTCTCTGCATTGTTGCATTTAATTACACCATGGTCTGTGCCTGCCTGCGCTGTGCTGGGCTGCGAGGGCCGCAAGCGCCATTTACAGCTGAGCACAGCACATGGGGGAATGCCTAGATGCCCACTGTGCACTGTAAGTAGATTGTGTCGCTCTTTGTCTTCCTAACTTGTTTTTAAAGCCTACTCGGTGGGTCTCTGTTGGATAGCAGTGTGTCCCACACAGGCTAATAAACTATATATGCAAAAGTATGTAGACACCCCTTCAAATTGGTGGATTCAGCTATTTCAGCCACACCCGTTGCTGACAGGTGTATAAAATCATGCACACCGCCATGCAATCTCCATAGACAAACGTTGACATTAGAATGGCTCGTACTGAAAAGCTCAGTGACTTTCAACGTGGCACCGTCATAGGATTCCACCTTTCTAACAAGAAACATTTCTGCCCTGCCAAAGCTGCCCCGGTCAACTGTAAGTGCTCTTATTGTGGAGTGGAAACGTCTAGGAGCAACAACAGCTCATTCGCAAAGTGGTAGGCCACTCAAGCTCACAGATTGGGATCGCCGAGTCTTGAAGCACTTGAAGCACGAAAAAATCATCTGTCCTCGGTTGCAACACTCACTACCGAGTTCCAAACAGCATCTGGAAACAACGTCAGCACAATAACTGTTCGTGAAATGGATTTCCATGGCTGAGCAGAAGCACATAAGCCTAAGATCACCATGTGCAATGCCAAGCGTCGGCTGGTGTAAAGCTCACCGCCATTGGACTCTGGAGCAGTGGAAACGTGTTCTCTGAAGTGATGAATCACGCTTCACCATCTTGCAGTCTGACGGACAAATCTGTGTTTGGCAGATCCCAGGAGCACGCTACCTGCCCCAACTGTAAAGTTTGGCGGAGGAGGAATAATGGTCTAGGGCTGTTTTTCATGGTTTGGGCGAGGCCCCTTAGTTCCAGTGAAGGGAAATCTTAATGCTACAGCATACAATGATATTCTAGACGACCAACTTTGTGACAACAGTTTGTGGAAGGCTCTTTCCTGTTTCAGCATGACAATGCCCCGTGCACAAAGCGAGGTCCATACAGAATTGGTTTGTCAAGATCGGTGTGGAAGAACTTGACTGGCCTGCACAGAGCCCTGACCTCAACCCCATCGAACACCTTTGGGATGAATTAGAATGCCGACTGTGAGCCAGGCCTATGGAAGCAAGTCCCCACAGCAATGTCCCAACATCTAGTGGAAAGCCTTCCCAGAAGAGAGGAGGCTGTTATAGCAGCAAAGGGGGGACCAACTCCATATTAATGCACATAATTTTGGAATGAGATGTTCGACGAACAGATGTCCACATACTTTTGGTCATGTAGTGTACCACTCTCAACAACAAGTGATACATTATGACCACCTCGGGCTTCAGAAAGTGGGGAGGGAGGTATATATACTGTAGGTTTATGGTTGTTAGTGAAAAATCGGTACAGTTACATATCAGGATATTATTTTTGACAAGATATTGTATCATTTTGACAATATCGCAATATTATTTTTGCGCTAGTCGGCTGTACCTACACCAAAACTCCAGTATTTTTCCTTCATAGCTTGTTCTCCAACTTCTTTTTAAATAGAGAGCAAATTTCTTTTCAGCACTTTTATTTCCATCACTGAACAAAACGTATTTTCTCATGTCTCTCTCTTGTCCCTCTGCAGCAGACATATGGTGAGCAATATGTTTGTAACATCGAATCTCAATGAAATCTAATCGAATGCAATACATATAGAATTGTAAGAGTATCGTATCGAGCAGGTGAGGTCCCTGTTCATTTCCAGCCCTAATGGTTGGTCACTCTCACAAATAGGGGTATATTAGTGATGCGCGGGTTGATCATAATCTGCAGTCCCCGCGGTTATATTTTGCCTAAGCCTCCTCCATTTCTCCTTCACCCAAATCCAGATAGCTGATGTTCAGCCGGGCTAGACAATCTGGATCCTCTCTTTCTAAAATTATCCGCCGACATTGTTGCAACCCCTATTACTAGCCTGTTCAACCTCTCTTTCGAATCGTCTGAGATTAGAAAACTGCCGCGGTCATCACTCTCTTCAAAGGGGGAGACACTCTAGACCCAAACTGCTACAGACCTATATCCATCCTACCCTGCCTTTCTAAGGTCTTCAAAAGCCAAGTTAACAAACAGATCACCGACCATTTCGAATCCCACCATACCTTCTCCGCTATGCAATCTGGTTTCCGAGCTGGTCATGGGTGCACCTCAGCCACACTCAAGGTCCTAAACGATATCATAACCGCCATCGATAAGAAACAATACTGTGCAGCTTTATTCATCGACCTGGCCAAGGCTTTCGACTCTGTCAATCACCACATTCTTATCGGCAAACTCAACAGCCTTGGTTTATCAAATGACTGCCTCGCCTGGTTCACCAACTACTTCTCAGACAGAGTTCAGTGTGTCAAATCGGAGGGCCTGTTGTCCGGACCTCTGGCAGTCTCTATGGGCGTGCCACAGGGTTCAATTCTCGGACCGACTCTCTTCTCTGTATACATCAATGATGTCGCTCTTGCTGCTGTATACCATTCTGTATACTTCTGGCCCTTCTTTGGACACTGTGTTAACTAACCTCCAGACGAGCTTCAATACCATACAACTCTTGTTCCGTGGCCTCCAACTGCTCTTAAATGCAAGTAAAATGAAATGCATGCTCTTCAACCGATCACTGCCCTCACCTGCCCGCCTGTCCAGCATCACTACTCTGGACGGTTCTCGCTTAGAATATGTGGACAACTACAAATACCTAGGTTTCTGGTTAGACTGTAAACTCTCCTTCCAGACTCACATTAAGCATCTCCAATCCAAAATTAAATCTTGAATCGGCTTCCTATTTCGCAACAAAGCATCCTTCACTCATGCTGCCAAACATTCCCTCTTAAAACTGACTATCCTACCGATCCTTGACTTCGGCGATGTCATTTACAAAATAGCCTCCAACCCTCTACTCAGCAAATTGGATGCAGTCTATCACAGTGCCATCCATTTTGTCACCAAAGCCCCATATACTACCCACCACTGTGACCTGTATGCTCTCGCTGGCTGGCCCTCGCTTCATATTCGTCGCCAAACCCACTGGCTCCAGGTCATCTGTAAGTCTTTGCTAGGTAAATCCCCACCTTATCTCAGCTCACTGGTCACCATAGCAGCACCCACGCGCTCCAGCAGGGAAATTTCACTGTTCACCCCCAAAGCCAATTCCTCCTTTCCTTCCAGTTCTCTGCTGCCAATGACTGGAACGAACTGCAAAAATCACTGAAGCTGGAGACTCATATCTCCCTCACTAGCTTTAAGCACCAGCTGTCAGAGCAGCTCACAGATCACTGCACCTGTACATAGCCCATCTGTAAATAGCCCATCCAACTACCTCATCCCCATACTGTTATTTGTATTTATTTTTTGCTCCTTTGCACCTCAGTATCTCTACTTGCACATTAATCTTCTGCACATCTATCACTCCAGTGTTTAATTGCTATATTGTAATTATTTCACCACTATGGCCTATTTATTGCCTTACCTCCCTTATCCTACTAGACTTTTTCTATTGTATTATTGACTGTATGTTTGTTTATTCCATGTGTAACTCTGTGTTGTTGTTTGTGTCGCACTGCTTTGCTTTATCTTGGCCAGGTCGCAGTTGTAAATGAGAAATTGTTCTCAACTAGCCAGCTGGTTAAATATAGGTGAAATAAAAAATAAATAAAATATATCCAACTGCACAGGCGGGTTTAGGGTCATGAAATATTGTGTAGATGTAGGTGGCAGGCGGGTTGAATAAAGAGAAAACAATAATACATAAATGTGTAAATGTATATCTATAGGCTACATTGAGGTTTTTCTTTCATAATTTTTAGGCTATATGGCATTAGGTCGTAAGCCTAAGCTTTAGAGCCTAACTTGACGCGTGCCAAATAGCCTACATGCCAATCGCCAATTGCTGTAGGGAACGTGCAGAAAAAATGTATGTGGATCTTCTGAAGAAAAAAGGACAATGTCAGAGTTGAATTCAATTAGACTAAAGCTGCTAAATGGAGAGTTGAAAATAAATAAGTGAAGGCCAGAAAAGTAATGTTTGGGGAAAAAGGAGGATAACAGTGCTATCAAAAATACTGGGGTTTTGGTGTAGATACTGCCAACTAGCGCAAAAAATAATATTGCGATATTGTCAAAACGATACGATACGATATATCGTCAAAAATATCGTATCGATCACACACGACTTCCCAAGAGCATCACTAATAGCATGCTCTTGGGAAGTCGTGTGTGATTGTGTCAAATGTAGCGTGGGTGCTGCGCTTTGTGTCACATGCTGCCCTTAGCATCCAGTTATCAATGGAGGTATGTGTGATGGTTGTGAGGCACTATACAAATTCGACAGTCACAAGATGGGAACTTCATTTACATTTACATTACATTTAAGTCATTTAGCAGACACTCTTATCCAGAGCGACTTACAAATTGGTGCATTCACCTTATGACATCCAGTGGAACGGCCACTTTACAATAGTGCATCTAAATCTTTTAAGGGGGGGGGGGGTGAGAAGGATTACTTTATCCTATCCTAGGTATTCCTTAAAGAGGTGGGGTTTCAGGTGTCTCCGGAAGGTGGTGATTGACTCCGCTGTCCTGGCGTCGTGAGGGAGTTTGTTCCACCATTGGGGGGCCAGAGCAGCGAACAGTTTTGACTGGGCTGAGCGGGAACTGTACTTCCTCAGTGGTAGGGAGGCGAGCAGGCCAGAGGTGGATGAACGCAGTGCCCTTGTTTGGGTGTAGGGCCTGATCAGAGCCTGYAGGTACMGAGGTGCCGTTCCCCTCACAGCTCCGTAGGCAAGCACCATGGTCTTGTAGCGMATGCGAGCTTCAACTGGAAGCCAGTGGAGAGAGCGGAGGAGCGGGGTGACYTGAGAGAACTTGGGAAYGTTGAACACCAGACGGGCTGCYGCGTTCTGGATGAGTTGTAGGGGTTTAATGGCACAGGCAGGGAGCCCAGCCAACAGCGAGTTGCAGTAATCCAGACGGGAGATGACAAGTGCCTGGATTAGGACCTGCGCCGCTTCCTGTGTGAGGCAGGGTCGTGCTCTGCGGATGTTGTAGAGCATGAACCTACAGGAACGGGCCACCGCCTTGATGTTAGTACTTCAGATAGGCCTAGACACGTCAATGGAACTGTAGCCTACTGTCCAGATGGGTTAAATGGAAACTGAAATCTGGACACTGACTGTAGGTCTATAACCTATCACATGTTCTTGATATTAACTCTTGCAATTAAGCATTTCTTGCCATAAAATGATAAGCTAATCCAAATGTAGGCTACATTTTGACTCAGGAACAGGAGTGGAGAAATATGATTTCTGTCTTCCAGCATCTTGAGAGAATGCGAATGCACAGTTAGGGACTGTTTTTTCAGCCTCATAAAAGTTGATCGTATTTCAACTACATAAAATATGAAACAGAAACAAGTTGGGTCGTTTTCACAGCTTTCTATTTCCTTACAACTGGTCAAACTGTCAGTTGGACATTTTGCACAGAAAATATTTCTGTTATGGGGGGGTTATTAGCAATTACGAGCTGGTGCAGGTGAACAAACAGCTGACCCACGCACCACTAGTGTATGTACAATGCACGCATGCAAGTGTACACACACACAAACAGCTTTTTGGGGTATTTTGGTATTTTATTAGGATCCCCATTAGCTGTTGCAAAAGCAGCAGCTACTCTTCCTGGGGTCCACACAAAACATGAAACAATACATAATACAGAACATTAGTAGACAACAGCTCAAGGACAGAATTACATGCATTTTTAGGAAAGGCACACGTAGCGAACATATCAATACATACAAAATCAAATCAAATCAAACTTTATTTGCCACATGCGCCGAATACAACAAGTGTAGACTTTACCGTGAAATGCTTACTTACAAGCCCTTAACCAACAGTGCAGTTCAAGAAGAAGAAACTATTTACCAAATAGGCTAAAATAAAAAGTAATAATAAAAAGTAACACAATAAGAATAACAATAACGAGGCTATATACAGGGGGCACCGGTACCGAGTCAGTGTGCAGGGGTACAGGCTAGTTGAGGTAATCTGTACATGTAGGTGGGGGCGAAGTGACTATGCATAGGTAACAAACAAACAGCGAGAGGAAGCAGTGTACAATGTAAATTGTCCTGTGGCAATTTTTATGAATTGTTCAGCAGCTGTCTCTTATACACATCTAGATGTGTATAAGAGACAGGACTATGCATAGGTAACAAACAAACAGCGAGAGGCAGCAGTGTACAAGAGGGGGGGGGGGGGTCAATGTAAATTGTCCGGTGGCGATTTTTATGAATTGTTCAGCAGTCTAATGGCTTGGGGGTAGAAGCTGTTGAGGAGCCTTTTGGTCCTAGACTTGGCGCTCCTGTACCGCTTGCCGTGCGGTAGCAGAGAAAACAGTCTATAACTTGGGTGACTGGAGTCTCTGACAATTTTACACACAAACTCTCTAGGTCAAGTAGGGGAGAGGCGTTGTGCCGTGAGGTGTTGCTTTTTCTGTTTTTTGAAACCAAGTTTGCTGTTCGCTTGAGCAATACGGAGTTCCATGCAATAATGGCTCTATATAATACTGTACGCTTTCTTGAATTTGTTCTGGATTTGGGGACTGAGAAAAGACCCCTGGTGGCATGTCTGGTGGGGTAAGTGTGTGTGTCAGAGCTGTATGTAAGTTGACTATGCAAACAATTTGGGATTTTCAACACATTCATTTAATGTTTCTTATAAAATAAAAAAGTGATGCAGTCAGTCTCTCCTCAACTCTTAGCCAAGAGAGACTGGCATGCATAGTATTTATATCAGCCCGCTGATTACAATGAAGAGCAAGACGTGCCGCTCTGTTCTGGCCCAGCTGCAGCTTCACTATGTCTTTCCTTGCAGCAGTCGACCACATGACTGGACAAGCTTCTTGATATGCCACACCTGTCAGGTGGATGGATTATCTTGGAATGGTCACCAACAGGAATGTAAACAAATTTGTAGACAAAATTTAAGAGAAATAAGCTTTTTGTGCTGGAACATTTCGGGGATATTTTATTTCAGCTCATAAAACATGGGACCCAACACTACATGTTGCGTTTTTATATTTTTGTTCGGTGTTTATAATGCATAGAGTGTATTTAATAGCTGGAGATGGCTAACAGCGGTGGAGAGAACAACTCTCTCTCTGCAAGGGAAATATTGTAATTTCTCTGACCTATTTTCTCTTTAGAAGGCCACAGTTATCTTTTATTCACAGTCAGGTAAGGGTAATTTTCTTCAGAACCAACTGGCTGTGCTTGTTTGGGACAAGTACTCTTTTTCATAGCTAGTCCAAATGTTCAGTGAACCCTAGGTCGCATCACTTGCTGATCAGATGGCAGATACTTTAATTATATTTTATTTAGTCTATTTCATTCCATTAATTTTGTCCCATACATTTCAGTACATATTTCCACAGTATGAAGGCCTGTCCACTCACATCCCTGACCATTGTAATACTCCCTCTCAGACAACAATGTCAGAAGTGTTGTGGGGTCATTGTGAAGAACAGGGTGACGCTGTGGATCCTCTTCCATCAAAGCTAATCTTGTTGGCAATGTCAAAGAGCCAATCTATGGGAGAGAGACAGAGATACATGGGATAAGGCAGTATCGGGCAGCTGATCAAATAGTAGTCAGCTCTGGAGGCTATAATCAGAGAATCACATCCTGTAAACCGCCGCTTTTTATGATGTTTATCTGAAACGGAGCCTCAAACCCTTCCTTCATTATCCAGGAGAATTTGATGTATCAGCTCCTCTCAAAGCAACATCACAGCCACTGCTCCTCACAACTTTTCATGAATTTCTCTCAAGTACAGATGATGTATACCTAAGCTTATTTCTTTCTGAAGTTGTTTGCATTTCTCCGCGGCCAGCATGTCTCAAATAGTTGCGTCTAAGGTCATCACAATCAGCAGCAATGCCACAGCAATCATTTTTTTCACTCCGCGCAGGAAGATTGGACGCTGAATTAAATTTACATTACATCACCTCAAGCTGAATCTTCTACCGTTAGATAATGGGAAAAGGCCTCCTATCTCTCTCTCTCACTGTGGCTTGAGCTTTTAAATGGCTACGGTGTCTGATGTTCTCCTGTGAATGCCTCAGCTGTTAGCTCCTATCGATCATGCCCAACTTAAAATGAATTTCACCAACTAAGCGGTCTTCCATCTGAGCTGGCTGCCTGTGTTGACCTTGCCTTCCCCATGCGCCGTTGACCAATGCTGCCCACTTTATGTGCTGATTGGCAACCTGGCCCCCTGCCGGCCGCACTGATTGGCCAGTGGAAGGATCTCCAGCTGATTGGCAGGGTAGGGGGCCAAACCCAGCTGTTGTGGGGAGTCAGCGGGAGCAGCTGAAGTGGCAGGATCAGCCTCTTGATGTGAGAGCGCCTTTTGATAAATAATTAAACAGTGGTAATAACCAGCTGTTGTGAGGGCACATGTCCCCCTCCCAGCCACAGGCCCCCTCTCCCACGCCCCCTCAGTGCTCAGTGTGCCTGGGAAAGAATTGAACAGGCCCCCCTCAGTGTGCTTGGTTAAGAACTTATCAGGCCTGAGATTGGCTAATCCATTATTCACCAGGATATCCCCCCTCCCACCCCCACCTGGCCCCCACCATGCTCCACCTTGCTGCTCCATCTCTCCTGACTCGTCATCCCTGTCTCCCCTGTCCGCCCAGTGTCATGTCAGCTGGGAGCCATTTCTCCTAGCAGAGGAGCGTCTGTAAGGGCCACAGTGAACATGTGGGTGCTATGGGAGGTTGCAAACCACAGAATTCCATTTCAGCTAGTCGTGTACCAGGAGAGTCGTTTTTACAGGCTAATGACCCTGCTCCCCTTCCACAGGGGCTCTGATGGTCAGTAATGAGTCCTGCTCTCCCTCATAAAGCAGCCCATAGGGTGTGTGTGTGTGTGTGTGGTGGTCTGTAATGAGGTGTGCCCAGCCAGACAGTGGGCTGGTCTTGGTGTCAGGGTGGAGCTGAGGATATGGCTGACGAATGGCTCATTAGGCAGCTGGGCAGGATAACGTATGAACACAGCTCTTTAATGTGCAGATAGGGAGAGAGGGCATTGTCCTTCCTCTCCTCCTCCTCTACCTCCCTCACTTCTCTCTGTTCACATTATGCACCCGCTTTTCAACGCCTGCCTCTGTGTGATGGAAAGCCCCGCGCTGCGGTTTTGTTCCATTTATTTATTTATTTATTTGTTTATTCAATTTATTTTATTGTGGGTGCTATTATGGTTGTTTTCCACAGCCGCATCTGGACTGACAGGTTGCCAATCATAGTGAGATTTCATCTCCTATTGGCGTAGTAATGGCGGTGCTGTGCTAATTGAGTTGAACGTGGCGCTCGTCTCTCCTCAGTGAATCCGTCTGTCGCCGTCTTGTCATCAGTTTGGTTGCGCTTGACAGGTTTGTGTGTGTGTGGGGGTGTGTGGCAGGGGGTGGAGGGGGAGTATAAAAAGGTTGTTGAGGTCTCATTCCCCGAGGGATTCCCTCAATGCCATTGTTTTCCTGTCAAGGGCGTACTTTGCCAAACACTATGCCCTCCCTCTGTTCCCTCGTTTTAACTGGTCGCTATAGCCCGGTGAATGTTATGATTGAAAATAAATCTGAATTTGTGAAATTGAACAGGCCCACAATGCTATCAGCCATGAACAGGTTGCGTATTTTAACTGTAGCGCCCAGCTCTCTCTCTCTCTCTCTCTCTGGTGGGGCCATTTATTTGTGCTGAGTGTAGCCGGGACCCGGTCATTCGAGGCCATCCAACACTCCAACATGGAATCTCATCAACAGTTCATGAGGGCCACTTATTCAGTGAGGTCACACAGACACGTGGGATGATATCATGTTTAATAAGCCCCTATGTTCAGAGCGGGAGGGAAACTGTGTGTGTGGTGTGTGCATTGGTGTGTGCATGCGTGTGTTCGTGTCTGCTCGTATTCACATTGCTTTTCATATCAATGGTTGCACTTCATTCACATACAGACAAGCCTAGATAATAGGTAGTGCCTCTAAAATACAGTGATGTGTTTCTGCCATCAATAGATAGTTGCCATCAAGCTTCCTTGCATTTTGCTGCTGTACCTCCAACACTGGGTAAATGTGTTTCATCTGTTCTCCCAGGCCTTTTCTCCTCCTCCCTCCAATGGGCTCTGAAAGATGTGTGTGCAGTTTGGCACTCCACACAGTTGCACATAGGCTGCCTTTGATAAGTATCTGCTGGAAGAATGGAGGGAACAAAGGGTGTGTGTTCAGGTGGCTTTGAAAGAGAGGAAGAGAGGAGGTTCAGTGTGCTCTGCTGTCAGGCGGCTTTGGGAGAGGAGCTCATGTCGAGAGGGGAGGCTTTCATATGGGGGCTGTGTAGTTCTGRCTTGCTTCAGGGGCTGCCTCTACACCTCGACACACAACCACTGTCTTAGCAGCACTCCCCTGTGTGGGTGCGCATGTGTGCATGCGTGTGTGTTGGTGTGTGTGCCTTCCGTCCGTGTCTCTTTGTGTCACAGCACGTTCACACTTGGAAGCATGTGGGCTCCAATTCCAAACACACGCTAAATGAGCAGCTTGCTTGTCATCAATCCAAGCCTTTCATACTCACGGAAACATTAGAACAGACATTCACACAAACCTTCCCTCTATTATTCTCACATCCCTCTATCCTCACCGCCACACAGGAAGAAGAGGTGCATCAAATGTAGCTTTCTCCAGTCTTCCTTTATCTCCCTCCATCATTCCCTTACTTGTGCTCTCTCTCTCTTTCTCTCTCTCTTTCTCCCGTTCCCTTTTTTTCTTTTGCTCTTTTCTCCACAATGTCTCTCCCCTTTCTCCTTTCTCTTGCTTTGTCTCCCTCCAAACCTCTCTCAACTTTGCCTCTGTCTGTCTGACCTGGGTCCCCAGGGGAATCTCCCTCCAGCAGCTTTTTGTTCACTGTTTGTTTCTTTGAGTTGAGAATTCACTTTTTTTTCTGAAATCGTGCCTCAAAGGATTCAAATCAATGATCCATCTCTGCTTTCCCCCCTCCTCCTTCCCAACCGTCTCCCACCTCCCGATCCATCACACAACAACAGCCAGTGCAGCCAGCCTCTCAAAGTCCAGCCTCTGTCTCATTTCTCATAAATTAGCGTTACCTCTCTCACACACTCTCATTTTCCTTTCTCTCCCT
>NC_036860.1:51152952-51160238 GCF_002910315.2 Salvelinus sp. IW2-2015 | reverse complement strand
CTGTCTGACCTGGGTCCCCAGGGGAATCTCCCTCCAGCAGCTTTTTGTTCACTGTTTGTTTCTCTGACTTGAGAATTCACTTTTTTTCCTGAAATCGTGCCTCAAAGGATTCCAATCAGTGATCCTTCTCTGCTCTCCACCCTCCCACCCCTCTCCCTCCTCCCGATCCATCACACAGCAGCAGCCAATGCAGCCAGCCTTTCAAAGTCCTGCCTCTGTCTCATTTCTCATAAATGAGCGTTACCTCTCTCACGCTCTCGCTCTCTTTCTCCTTACTCTCCCCTACACGCTCTCTCTCTCTCTGGCTCTCAGATTTAATTTAATTTCCCCCTGTAAATGCCACAGCAGTCCCTTCAGAAATGGCATTTTTACATTCTCCCTTTGTTCTTTCATTTCTCCCACCTGCCTGCTTCCAACCCCCTCCTCCTTTTTCTCAGGAATTCATTTTTCCTGTCCTTCCTTCCATTCATGCCTCTCTCTTCCCATCTCCCTCAATCCATCTCCCCCCCCTCTCTCTGCCTCTGTCTTTGTCAAACCAAAGTGACATTCCCCCCATGGAAATGAGTGAAAACATCAAACAGGAGAACAGTCCTCTGGCACCAGCGCGCCTCTCCGTGGCACATTGTGTTTTTGTGTGTTCAATCAAAATGCTAATGGCGTCATCAGCAACATCGGGGTGATGTTATTGTAGCGCTAATTGATAAGAAGAGGATGATATGAGCAGCAGATAGCTAGCGCCAACCACTGATACTGCTGCATGCCCAGTCCAGTCCAGCCTTCAATTATTTGTCATTACAGTGGCTGTAATAAAAGGGAACAAATTGCTTAACGATGACTGTTTCTCTGCCATGGCTGTGTGGTGTGGTGTATGGGTCATTTAGATACAGAGGAGATTGGAGGTACAGTAGATGGTCAAAGTCTGGGTTCTCAGTTAGAGGTACAGTAGATGGTCAAATCCTTGGCTCCCAGGAGAGAGGAGATGACATTACATGTCCTTCTGGTTTCACACTTGAGAACCTAGCACTAGTCCTAACTTGAGAACCTAGCACTAGTCCTAACTTGAGAACCTAGCAATAGTCCTAACCTGAGAACCTAGCACTAGTCCTAACTTGAGAACCTAGCACAAGTCCAAACTTGAGAACCTAGCACTAGTCCTAACCTGAGAACCTAGGCACTAGTCCTAACTTGAGAACCTAGCACTAGTCCTAACTTCAGAACCTAGCACTAGTTCTAACCTGAGAACCTAGCACTAGTCCTAACTTGAGAACCTAGCACAAGTCCAAACTTGAGAACCAAGCACTAGTCCTAACTTGAGAACCTAGCACTAGTCCTATCTTGACAACCTAGCACTCCAATCCAAAGTTAAATCTAAAATCGGCTTCCTATCTTGCAACAAAGCCTCCTTCACTCATGCTGCCAAACATACCCTTGTAAAACTGACTATCCTACCGATCCTTGACTTCGGCGATGTAATTTACAAAATAGCCTCCAACACTCTACTCAGCAAATTCTTTCCTGAAGTTGTTTGCATTTCTCCGGGCCAGCAGTCTCAAATAGTTGCGTCCTAAGGGCATCACCAATCAGCAGCAATGCCACAGCAATTCCATTTTTTTCATCTCCGCGCAGGAAGATTGGACCGCTTGAATTAACAATTTACATTACATTCACCTCAAGCTGAACATCTTCTACCGTTAGATAATGGGAAAAGGCCTCCCTATCCTCTCTCTCACTGTGGCTTGAGCTTTTAATAATGGCTACGGTGTCTGATGTTTCTCCTGTGAATGCTCAGCTGTTTAGCTCCTATCGATCATGCCGCAACTTTAAAATGAATATTCACACAACTAAGCGGGTGTTCCATCTGAGCTGGCTGCCTGTGTTGACCTGCTTCCCCGATGCGCCGTGACCAATGCTGCCTCACTTTATTTGCTGATTGGCACCTGGCCCCCTGGCCCGGCCGCAGCTTGTCTTGGCCAGTGGAGGATCTCCAGCATGATTGCAGGGTAGGGGGCAAACCCAGCTGTTTGGGGAGTCAGCGGGAGCAGCCTGAAGTTGGGCAGGATTCAAAGCCTCTTGATGTGAGAGCGCCTTTTGAGTAAATATTAAACAGTGGTAATAACCGCTGTTGTGAGGGCCCACATGTCCCCCTTCCCCAGCCACAGTGGCCCGCCTCTCCCACGCCCCCTCAGTGCTCAGTGTGCCTGGGAAAGAATTGGAACAGCCCCCCTCAGTGTGCTTGGTTAAGAACTTATCCAGGCCTGAGATTGGCCTAATCCATTATTCAACCAGGTATCCCCCCTCTCCACGTCCCCACCCGGCCCCACATGCTCCACCTTGGCTGCTCCTCTCTCCTGGACTTCGTCATCCCTGTCTCCGCCTGTAACTGCCCCGCCCAGTGTCAATGTCAGCTGGGAGCCATTTCTCCTAAGCAGGAGGAGCGTCTTGTAAGGCGCCAGTGACATGTGGGTGCGCTATGGGAGGTTGGCCAAAGACGCACAGAATTCCATTTCAGCGAGTCGTGTACCAGAGAGGTCGTTTTTAACAGGCTAATGACCCTGCTCCCCTTCCACCAGGGGCTCTGATGGTCAGTAATGAGTCCTGCTCTCCTCATAAAGCAGCCATAGGGTGTGTGTGTGGGTGTTGGTGGTCTGTAATGAGGTGTGCCCAAGCCAGACAGTGGCCTGGTGCTTTGGTTGTCAGGGTGGGCGCTGAGGATATTGGCTGGACGAATGGCTCATTAGGCAGCTGGGCAGGATAACGTATGAACACACTCTTTAATGTGCAGATGGGAGAAGAGGGCATTTGTCCTTCCTCTCCTCCTCCTCTACCTCCCTCACTTCTCTCTGTTCACATTATGCACCCGCTTTCAACGCCTGCCCTCTGTGTGATGGAAAAGCCCGCGCTGCGGTTTTGTTCCATTTATTTATTTATTTATTTGTTTATTCAATTTATTTTATTGTGGTGCTATTATGGTTGTTTCCACAGCCGCATCTGGAACTGACAGGTTGCCAATCATAGTGAGATTTCATCTCCTATTGGCGTAGTAATGGCGGTGCTGTGCTAATTGAGTTGAACGTGGCGCTCGTCTCTCCTCAGTGAATCCGTCCTGTCGCCGTCTTTGTCATCAGTTTGAGTTGCGCTTGACAGGTTTGTGTTGTGTGTGGGGGTGTGGGTGGAAGGGGGTGGAGGGGGGATAATAAAAAGGTTGTTTGAGGGTCTCATTCCCCGAGGGATTCCCTCAATGCCATTGTTTTCCTGTCAAGGGTGTACTTTGCCAACACAATATGCCCTCCCTCTGTTCCCTCGTTTTAACTGGTCGCTATAGCCCGGTGAATGTTATGATTGAAAATAAATCTGAATTTGTGAAATTGAACAGGCCCCCAATGCTATCAGCCATAACAGGTTGCGTATTTTAACTGTAGCGCCCAGCTTCTTCTCTCTCTCTATCTCTGGTGGGGCCATTTATTTGTGCTGAGCTGTAGCCCTGAGGACCTCGTGTCATTCGAGGCCATCCAACACTCCAACATGGAATCTCATCAACAGTTTTCATGAGGGCCACTTATTCAGTGAGGTCACACAGACACGTGGGATGATATCATGTTAAATAAGCCCCTATGGTCAGAGCGGGAGGGAAACTGTGTGTGTGGTGTGTGCATTGGTGTGTGGCATGCGTGTGTTTCGTGTCTGCCTCGTATTCCATTGCTTTTCATATCAAATGGTTGCAACTTCATTCACATACAGACAGCCTAGAGTAATCAGGTAGTGCCTCTAAAATACAGTGATGTGTTTCTTCTTCCATCAAAATAGATAGTTGCCATCAAGCTTCCTTGCATTTTGCTGCTGTACCTCCAACACTGGGTAAATGTGTTTCATTCTGTTCTCCCAGGCCTTTTCTCTCCTCCCTCCAATGGGCTCTGAAAGATGTGTGTGCACGTTGGCACTCCAACAGTTCGCACATAGGCTCTGCTTTGATAAGTATCTGCTGGAAGATGGAGGGAACGAAAGGGTGTGTGTTCAGGTGGCTTTGCAAGAGAGGAAGGAGAGGAGGTTCAGTGTGCTTCTTGCTGTCCAGGCGGCTTTGGGAGAGGAGCTCATGTCGAGAGGGGAGGCTTTCATATGGGGCTGTTGTAGTTTCTGTCTTGCTTCAGGGGCTGCCTCTACACCTCGACACACAACACACTGTCTTAGCAGCACTCTCCTGTGTGTGCGTGTGTGTGCTGTGTGTGTGCGTGTGTGTGCGGTGTGTGGTGCGTGCACGTCTCCTCGTGTCACTTTGTGGACGCGCGTGGACTCCAAACTCAAACACACGCTAAATGAGCAGCTTGCTTGTCATCAATCCAAGCCTTTCATACTCACGGAAAACATTGAACAGACATTCACACACAGGCTTTCCCTCTCCTCACCGCCACACAGGGAGAGGAGTGTGCATCAAAGGTAGCTTTTTCTCCAGGCTCTCTTTTATCTCCCTTATCATCCTCGCTCTTCTCTCTCTCTTTTCTCTCTCTCTCTCTTTTATTTTGCTCTTTTCTCCACAATGTCTCTCCCCCTTTCTCCTTTCTCTTGCTTTGTCTCCCTCCAAACCTCTCTCACTTTGCCTTGTCGTGTCTGACCTGGGTCCCCAGGTGAGATCTCCCTCCAGCAGCTTTTTTGTTCACTGTTTGTGTTTCTTTGAGTTGAGAATTCAATTTTTTTTCTGAAATCGTGCCTCAAAGGATTCAAATCAATGATCATCTCTGCTTTCCACCCTCCTCCTTCCCAACCGTCCTCCACCTCCCGATCCATCCAACACAACACATCAAGCCAGTGCAGCAAGCGCTCTCAAAGTCCAGCCTCTTGTCTGCATTTCTCATAAATTAGCCGTTACCCTCGTCTCACACACTCCTCATTTTCCTTTCTCTCCCTTGCACTCTCTCTCTCTCTCTCTTTCTCTCTCTTCTCTCTCTCTCCTCTCTCTCTCTCTCTCTCTCTCTCTCTTCTCTCTCTCTCTCTCTTTCTGGCTCTCACATTTCATTTCATTTTCCCCTGTAATGCCACATAGGAGTCCCTTAAGAAATGACATTTTTACATTCCTCCTTTTGTTCTTTCATTTCTCCCTCCTGCCTTCCAGCTTTCTAACCCCTTCCTCCTTTTTTCCTTTTTCCTTTTTCCTTTTTCCTTTTTCTTCCCTTTCCTTCCTCCTTCCTTCCTTCCTTCTTCCTTCGTTCCTTCCTTCCTTCCTTCCTTGCCTTCCTTTCCTTCCTTCCTTCCTTCCTTCCCTTCCTTCCTTCTTCCTTCCTTCCTATCTTCCTTCCTTCCTCCTTTCCTTCTCCATCGCATCCCTGCCTTTCTCTCGTCCATCTTGTCTCAATCTGTCTCTCCCCCCTCTCTCTGCCTCTGTCTTTGTCAAACCAAAGTGACTTTTCCTCTGTGGAAATGAGTGAACATCACACAGGAGAACAGTCCTCTAGCACAAGTGCGCCTCTCCACAGCACTTTGCATTTTTGTGTGTTTCATCAAAATGCTAATGGCGTCATCAGCAACATCGGGGTGATGTTATTGAGCGCTAATTGAATAAGAAGAGGATGTATGCAGCAGCAGATAGCTAGCGCCAACCACTGATACCTGCTGCATGCCGCAGTCCAGTCCAGCCTTTCAATTATTTGTCATTACAGTGGGCTTAATAAAAGGGAACAAATTGCTTAACGTGACTGTTTTCTCTGCCATGGCTGTGTGGTGTGGTGTATGGGTCATTTAGATACAGAGGAGATTGGAGGTACAAGTAGATGGTCAAAAGTCTGGGTTCTCAGTTAGAGGTACAGTAGATGGTCAAATCCTTGGCTCCCAGGAGAGAGAGAAATGACATTACATGTCCTTCTGGTTTCCACTTGAGAACCTAGCACTAGTCCTAACTTGAGAACCTAGCACTAGCTCCTAACTTGCGAACGTAGCAATGTCCTAACTGAGAACCTCGCACTAGTCTAACTTGCAGAACCTAGCCACAAGTCCAAACTTGAGACCGTAGCACTAAGTCCCTAACCTGAGAACCTAGCACTAGTCAAACTTGAGAACCTAGCACAAGTCCAAACTGAGGAACCTAGCAATTAGTCCTAACCTGAGAACCTAGCACTAGTCCCTAACTTGAAAGAAACCTAGCACTAGTCCTAACTTCAGAACCTCACTAGTTCTACCGACGAACCTAGCACTATCCTACTGAAAACTAGACAAGTCCAAACTTGAAGAACCAAGCACTAGTCCTAAACTTGAGAACCTAGCACTAGTCCTATCTTGAACCTAGCACTCCAATCCAAAGTTAAATCTAAAATCGGCTTCCTATCTTGCAACAAAGCCTCCTTAACTCATGCTGCCAAACATACCGTTGTAAAACTGACTCTCTACCGATCCTTGACCTTCGGCGATGTAATTTACAAAATAGCCCTCACACTCCTACTCAGCAAATTAGATGCAGTCCGTTTTGTCACCAAAGCCCCCATATACTACCCACCACTGCGACCTGTATGGCTCTCGGTTGACTGGTCCTCGCTACATATTCGTCGCCAAACCACTGGCTCCAGGTCATCTGTAAGTCTTTGCTAGGTAAAGCTCCATCTTATCTCAGCCCACTGGTCACCATAGCAACACCCACCCGTAGCACGCGCTCCAGCAGGTATATTTAGTTTTTCTGCTCTTTTGCACCACCAGTATTGTCTACTTGCACATCCTCATCTGCCATATATCACTCTAGTGTAATTGCTCAATTGTATTACTTCGCCATTATTGGCCTATTTAATTGCCATTATCCTCTTACCTCATTTGCACACACTGTATATAGATTTTCTTATTGTGTTATTGACTATACGTTTATGGGTAACTCTGTTGTTTTTGTCGCACTGCTTTGCTTTATTTTGGCCAGGTCACATGTTGGTAAATGAGAACTTGTTCTCAACTGGCCTACCTGGTTAAATAAAGGTGAAATACATTTTTTTTTAAGTGTTGTGGTGTGTGTGTGTGTGTGTGTGTGTGTGTGTGTGTGTGTGTGTGGTGTGTGTGTGTGTGTGGTTGTTGTGTGTGGTGTGTGTGTGTGTGTGTGTGTGTGTGTGTGTGTGTGTGTGTTTGTGAGAAAGAGATATGATAGTGAGAATGGCTATCTGTCTCATAGAGATAGTGGAGGAGAAGAGACGAGAAAAGTGAACATTTTAATTTCTGAAGAATCTGGGAGAAAGTCGGGGGAAAATCCCTCTGTCTTCCGATTTGTCAAAGTTCCTTTTTCCCCCAGTATGCAGTGGCCAGTGAGAGAGGGAGGTATTAATAGC
>NC_036860.1:51137072-51152927 GCF_002910315.2 Salvelinus sp. IW2-2015 | reverse complement strand
GCAAAATTAGATGCAGTCCGTTTTGTCACCAAAGCCCCATATACTACCCACCACTGCGACCTGTATGCTCTCGGTTGACTGGTCCTCGCTACATATTCGTCGCCAAACCCACTGGCTTCCAGGTCATCTGTAAGTCTTTGCTAGGTAAAGCTCCATCTTATCTCAGCCCACTGGTCACCATAGCAACACCCACCCGTAGCACGCGCTCCAGCAGGTTATTTAGTTTTTTCTGCTCTTTTGCAACACCAGTATTTCTACTTGCACATCCTCATCTGCAATATATCACTCTAGTGTAATTGCTCAATTGTAATTATTCGCCATTATTGGCCTATTTATTGCCTTACCTCCTTACCTCATTTGCACACACTGTATATAGATTTTCTATTGTGTTATTGACTATCGTTTATGGGTAACTCTGGTTGGTTCTAGGAGTTATTTCCGATGTGTCAGTATTTCAGGCTGCCTTCAGAGTGATAATGTTCCCTGGCTGCTGGCCCTGGGGACTGCTCTATCTTATTAACTTGTCCTAGGAGACAGCTCCGCCATGGACAGTCCTGCTTTACAGCCCACCAGAAGGGGCAGGGAGGGAAGGAGGGGAGGGAAGGAGAGGCAGGTAAAGGAGGATGGAGAGGGAGGACCACTAACCATACCGCTGAGCCTGTTAGGCACTGAAGGGCTTGTTCAGCTCTCCTCCTTCACTCTCCTATTGATACTGTAGTCCTGTTAGTGGATTCCTCTTGATTCTACCGCCCCACCAACTCTCCACCCCCATATCAGCTGACAAAAGAGATGATATTTAAACCATCTTGAGACATTGAACAAAATGGCTATATACTGTAGTTAGTAGAGGATGCAGTACTATATATCTATGATCAAAGGCAGCATTGGGCTGATATAGGCTAGTGTGAGCCCTACAGTACCTAGGCATGCAGGAGGAAGCTCTACTCTGCTCTGTCTATAATGAGAGCGAGAGATAGAGAGAGAAGCCTTAGCTACGCAGACCCTATGGAGCCCTGAGGAGAGGAGAACAGAGGAAAGAAGAGAGAGGAGAGAAGAGAACAGAGGAAAGTAGAGGAGAAAAGATGAGAGGAGAAGAGAACAGAGGAAAGAAGAGGAGAGAAGAGAAGCAGCAGAATGAGTAAATAAAGCAGTGGCTTGACACCCTTTTAATCTGTTTTGCCTTTAAATGCTTCTCTATTGAGTGCAAGAGCACAAGGTTAATGAGAACAAGTCTCTCAGGTGAGTGGAGGTCTCAACCACCAGGAGGGAGGACAAGGTGGAGAGAGAGGGGGCAGAGAGAGAAAGAAAGAAGGTAGCATGGAGGTAAAGGCAAGTGGATGAGTCAAGATGAGACTTGAGACTAAAATGAAGAGGGGAGTGCATGAGAGTATGATGAGAGAAATAGTACATAGCTACACAATTTTTATGATGTTCTCCTATTTGCACTTGGTCAGTATGCTACGTCAGTCTGTTGGTGTATGCTCTGTAGATGCCAGTCTTAAAGATGCAATCCAGGATCTTAAGCGTGACAGATTTGTAACATATATTACAAATTAGATTCGGGAACACAAAAAATACACATGTAACATATCATACAAATGGATGACATAGTACACAATTTGATGACGTAGTACACAAACAACGGGGACCACTTTTGGCTCGTGAGCACCACTATTAAAACTACTGGCTGAAATTATACAAAAGTTTGAGAGTGCATCTTTAAGTGAGGATTAAGAGAGCGCGATAAAGAAAGGAGAAAGAGAGCCTTTAGCTTTGCGTGGTGCACTGCTGAGAAAGGCAAGACAGCAGCCTCTGAGGAGAGGATGGTCAGTCTGAAAGAAAGGAGAAAGAGAGGCGGCATTACCTGGGCTTTTTTTCCTCTTTCCATTGCTGCCCCTTTCCCTCTCTCTCCCCATGACAGATAAGCTCTAGGGGGGAGAAGGAAGGGGGGAAATGGCCTCTTTCAGCCTTCAGATTTGATTTCAGCCTGCTTTATCTCCAGAGGACAATGGAAGGCCTTATCGGGGCTGGGCTGAGACACAGAGCCCCGAGGCCATGGGCGCCCATCCACAGCACAAAGCCTGTCACATATATATTTATATATGTGGGGATTGTGTGGATAGACAGACGGACAGACAGATGGAGGGGTGCGGGGGCGGACGGGGCTGAAGACCTGCTCTGTGTCTCACTGACACCACAGCGGACAGAGGGCTGGACCACAACACAACACAACTGCCGTAAACACACAGATAAGATCCAGGCAGAGCAGTAGGTGCTGGGGGAATCACTACAGGCTGATGGATGCAGGCTTGGCAGGCACCCACTTAAGCTCTCTCATCCCTGGAATCAGCTAAATGACGGCCACCCTGCATCTGATCACATGCATTCATTACTGCACTCAGACAGTCCACATGTGTGCACCGTGCAGAAATAGAATGTGTGGCTATGCCTCGAGTAGAGTGCTCATCTCATCTGACAATTTGAGATGGAATGTAGCTAACTGCAAATGGCTTTCCACACTAAGAGGATGCCGGATGGCTTTACAGATCGCCTGCTTTGTGTAGACACGTCATGGGTAAAGGTGTGTGTAGAAAGAATGGGATAGGACACCTGCATAAAGCGCTGTGTGTCTAAGAAGCATTGCCTTGGTTTCACCACACCTCCACAGCTCTGACATAGAGGGATAGTTTCAAAGTTGAATCATGTTTCACAGGATACAGCAGGTGTAAAACAGTACATAGCTTGAGAGCGCTTTCCCAACAATGCAGTGATAATAATTAATAATAACATAGATAATAATACAAAATAGAATACAAAATAAAATAAAAAACACACAAGAACTACAAGGTGAGTTAGAAACACGATAATGCGAGTATATACAGGTACCTTATTCAATGTGCAGGGGTACTGGAGTGGTTGAGGTGGGTTTATACATAAAAAGACTGTTAGTAAGATATACATGTAAACAGGGCTGAAAAGTGACTGGTAGCAGGAATATATAAATACTTTGGGTAATATATTCATGGTAATATATACATGTAAATAGGAGCAATAGTGACCAGCAGCAAGATAAATAGATAGATACTAATGGTAATGGAAATCAATAATCAATATACAGCAGTGTAATGGAGTAGTAAATCAAATCAATAATCATTTTAGCAGCAGCATAAGTTGTGTCTGAGTGAGTAGAGAGCTTTGGATGGGCATAGAGCCAGTGTGGATAGTCTGTAGGAGAAGGAGAGCAGTAGTTTTTAGAATATACTGCATACACACTCTCTCCCAGCTTCTCTGCCGTGCTGCCCCTCAGGTTCACCTCTGTGACTGACCCTCTGCCTGGCAGCCCTCACATTAGCTTGTTTGTGTTTTGTGCTTGTGATTTTCTCTGCCATCGGGCCGTGTTGGACCCACCCATTGAGTAATCACTTTCTCAGCGTACGTGAAATTGTCTTCATTGTTTTAGATCCAGGCTACTTTCACAGTCACTTTCAATAAAGGAGAAAATCAAGCGTTAGCTGTCAGGTATATGTAACAAATTCACATTTTCATATGGAGGATAGAGACGGCAGGGGATCTGAGCTATGCTATTCCATTCTCACAGAGAAGAATAGAGAGTCATGACATATGAGAGAAGCCATTTTTACACAAATTGGATTACAAAGTAATAAAATGTAGAAAGAAAGTTTTATGGCATTGACAACAGGTCATATGTGTAAGATAGATGGATAGTTGGGTAAGGGTATTTGTATTCACATTTTTAAATGTCACCATAATGAGATTTTGCTGATATTTATGTAGGATTACTGAAGCCTTAGGTCTATGTGAAGAAAAATCCCATTACCAACCCTGTATGTGAAAACCAAGTAGGTGTTTTTTATAAAATACTTTACACTGTCGATTTAATATAACAGGCGTTTATAAATCACAATTTATATCAATGCAAGTATCTGGCCCATTCTATCTAAATCTCATTTGAGAAAGATATTTTCTCTCCCTTGAATTCTTATAAAGCTAAAGATATGGTTGTGCATACAGATAAGAATAGTCACCGGCGGTAGAATGGACTAGAGACATGTAATATCTCATATAGCTACCTAGACAGCTTTTTTCTCCACAAACGATACCAAGTATTGACCTGATAGCTGGTGCCAGTCTTTTGTGGGAGAGATTGCGAGACAGGAAGACGGGGCAGAAAAAAAGTTTTGTCAATGATAAAGACGTCCTAGACTGAGTGACAGCCATAGAATTAGGAATTAGAATACTAATTTAATAGAATCTCTATGGTGACAACAATCTGCTGTAGCCATGGCGACCGAGGCAATCTGAAAGGCGATGGGCTTTGCTAATGAAGGGCCTCGTTAACAGGAGTGGAGATGATAAGGGCTCCGCTTGGCGTCCCAGGGGAATTAAACCGGAGGGAGTGAGGGAGGGAAGGAGGGGTGTGAGAGTGATTGAGATACAGTGGGGTCTGTTCACCTGAGTGTATCACACAGGAAGCACACCTCATTCCTAGAGATGGGTTTGGGTTCAGAAGGTGGACATTTTGGGTTTCTGCACAGATGTTTTGGGTTTCTGCACAACTGACTGTCTAAAGATTTGGACAGTGTATTCATATTTAATAGATCCATGCAACATTATACATTACACACAGCCCATAGGCCTGTAGCAGGCCCTTGGGGTACTCTAGTGTTCATCTGTAGGCTGTGAAGATGAATGATGGAGTGAAGATGTAAAAATACCTCTGAACTGTAATCTTAAAGACAGTATGTGAGCATATTTCTGGTGGCTGTCTGGACTGTGGAGAGCTGGAACTGTTATTTAGGTAGAGGTGTTTATCATCAGATGGCTGCAGGTGCAGTCCTAATGCACTGGGCTCTCTCTAGGCTACTGACCTCTGTAGGCTGTGGGTTTGATGGTGGAGGGATAGAACATCAAGGTGGATGAATTTCATAGTAGTACTTTATAAAAACACAGCAAGACATCTGATATACTATTTCCCTCACAGATGTTTCACTTACTTTGGTCTTTCTGTACTTTCATCCTAAAGATCCTCTCTTGTTGGAGAGCTGAGGCTAGTTTCAAAGCACTGACAGCTGTTGCTTTGGTTTGAGAGGGCTAAGGGCGGACAGAGGCAGCTCAGCTGCTCTCCTTCACTCACTCACTCACCAACCTGGACTCAAGAGTAGACGTAACATAGTAAAGGAAAATCCTGGACCTCAAATTAGTATGACATGTTGTGTTTGGTATGATATGTGTTAATTTGTGGATGTCCATCATCCATGCTCTATGATATGTTACAAATTACAATTCGTATGATATGTTACGAAATGCAATTGGTACAACATGTTACGAAATGGCAATAAATGGAATGCCAGTTTTTTTGTGGCTAACGTTTGCTAGGTGGCTAACATTAGCTAGGCTAGGGGTTAGGGGTTAAAGTTACAGTTAGGGTTAGGAGTTAGGTTAAATCGATAAACGGGTTAGCTAACATTCTAAGTAGTTGCAAAGTAGCTAAAAGTAGTAAGTAGTTGGAAAGTTGCTAATTAGCTAAAATGCTAAAGTTGTCCGTGATGAGATTCGAACATGCTACCTTCCGGTTGCTAGACGTTCGCGTTATATGACGACCGATCCACCCCAACCAACCACCCTCCTTTTGTTTTGCCTTTAGTAACCTTCTGTCTTATGTAACCATACCAAATGTAACATATCATACTAATTTGAGCGTCCTTGACTTTCATTTGTTATGTTACGTCTAGTCTAGCAGACCAGGCTGCACTTACTCACACACTAACTCACTTACCCCCCCACCCTCTCTGATTTGCCCACTTGGGAGAAGGGAAGGCGTTGTCCGTGTGGCCGTTAGAGCAAGTCTTATTGATTGGCCGTCTGTTCAGTCATGGCAGAGGGTCTGTAGCATGTGGGCGAGCAGCTGGAAGGTCAGGCAGGGGCCACATTATGTCATATTACACACAAAGAGATCTCACACTGCTGTCTGGGGTGGCACAGTAGAGAAAAGCTGGCCATCTTTCTTCTCACTTTACTATTAGTTATACTGTCTTATATTCAGAGATAAATAAGGGTTTAGATTTTTACTCTAGGGTACCCAACAAATTGGATTCGGTTATCAAGAATTAGGTTGGGGGAACTGTGAGTTGTAGCAGTGGGTGTGATTATAGCCTGTGATATCAGGGCCTGAAAATACACATACACTATCAGGTGTCTTTGGCCCTTTTTGGAACTATTACAGGTGCTAGAGTTACAGGAGGACGTGCACACAAACACTGCAGGCTTTTGTGATGCTAGCATTTCAGTGATGTTTAGACAACTAGTGTAGGCTTGAGAGCAGAGAAGAACAACACTAATGCTGTCAGTACAGGCGGTCTCAGTTACAAAGCCCAGTATTAAAACCCATTACCCAGCGGCCTCAGAGTCAGAGCACAGAGAGACAGGATGACATCATGGCTTCATTAAGGCTGCCTACGAGACAGATAGAGAGAGAGCAGCACCACAGCCCCACCCAGCTCATCAATAGGGCAATGTGTTTAGTCATTGTAACAAAACTACACCCCCCCTCCACACACACACACATACTGTACACACACACACCACCCCTACCACATCCACAACAAAGAACCAAGACACAATTTGCATACTGCTTTATCGAGCAGAAATAATTTGTATGTATTCTCTATTTCTACTCTAGTAAAATGTCATACAATACCCTCGTAAATGAAAACTCAATTACTGCTCAGTCTCTAGTGTCCTGTTTCTGCCATGCACAATATTATAGCCCTACCCTCTGCCGAGTCCCCAACATCCGGATGTTCTGGTTTTCAGGGGAAATGGAAAGAGAGTGTATGACGCGACTTCCACATTTGGACATTAACAAGGCGACACTCCGTCTTAACTCCTCCTCCACATTTACTGGATTGGTTGAACAATGCGGAAGAGAACTTCCTCCAAATGTTTATTTTTATTCTCATCAAGACCAGTATGTAGGGAATCTAGTTTCAGGCGATTATTATACCCCTGATACGTTAGGTTACTATAACCCCAATAGAAATACCCCCTGGCTCGAACTAAGGGGGCAGTGTTCAGCTGTACGATGCGTATTAAAGCGGCAGTATTGTATATGAAATAGTACATGATAAAACCCCCAAATGGCAAGAAGTCTATGGGAGGGCAGCCAGATGTGGATGAACTACCAGATAGTGTGTCTATGTCTATTCTTGCCAATGTGGCCCACTCTCTCATTAGAATTCCACTAGTGTGTGCCTCCTTTAAGGGTCATTAAAGGAAATTGGAGGCAGAATATGTACAATGATCTGTTTAACCTCTAGCACTCCTGGATGGCTTTTTACTTTGGCAGATTGGGGCCTTAAGTAGATTTCTGACAACGTATAGACGGGTTGCCTGACAACGTCACAAAGATAATGTGTGCGCATCGACAAGGCAGAAGGCTGTGTGGTGTTATGATTCTGAATGGTCTGATAGCTAGCGACAATGACAAGAAGCTGCCATGTGTATCACTCAGGATATGACCCAGATGCAGACACAGGAGGCGGATGGTTCGGTTCTCCGAATATTTATTATAGCAAATGGGCAGGCACAAGGGCAGGTTGAGGGCAGGCATAGGTTTGTAATCCAAGGCAGAGTCAAAAAGGGACAGAACAGCAGGCAGGCTCAAGGTCAGGGCAGGCATAAATATCGTAACCGGGAAGACTAGAAAACAAGAACTGGAGAACTGGAGAAACGGAAAACACGCTGGTAAGACCAGACAAAACAAGACAAACTGGCAACAGACAAACAGAAAACGCAGGTATAAATACACAGGGGACACAGGAGACAAAGGGCTGTGGACAAAAGTTTAATCAGAAGACAAACGGCAGTTGGGCTAAGGATTTTAGAGATGGGGAATGGGCTGATAAAGTGGGGGACAGTTTACGGGACTCCACCCGGAAGGGGCAGATCCCGAGTGGAAGCTATACCCTATGCCCGAGACGATAGCAGGGAGCCGGGATCCGGTGGCGGTCCGCCTGTTGCCGATACCTGAAGGTGGTCTTAATTTATCATCGAATCACAGCCTACTTCCACTTCGTTGCACCAATGTACCTAACCATAAACATCAATGCCTTTCTTAAAATCAATACACAAGTATATATTTTTTAAACCTGCATATTTAGTTCAATGAAATTCATGTTAGCAGGCAATATTAACTAGGGAAATTGTGTCACTTCAAATCAAATTTGATTTGTCACATACACATGGTTAGCAGATGTTAATGCGAGTGTAGCGAAATGCTTGTGCTTCTAGTTCCGACCATGCAGTATACAATATCTAACAAGTAAGCTAACAATTTCACAACAACTACCTTATACACACGTGTAAAGGAATGAATAAGAATATGTACATAAAAATATATGGATGAGCGATGGTCGAACGGCATAGGCAAGATGCAGTAGATGGTATAGAGTACAGTATATACATATGAGATGAGTAATGTAGGGTATGTAAACATTATATAAAGTGGCATTGTTTAAAGTGGCTAGTGATAGATTTATTACATCTAATTTTATATTATTAAAGTGGCTAGAGATTTGAGTCAGTATGTTGGCAGCAGCTACTCAATGTTAGGGATTGCTGTCTGATGGCCTTGAGATAGAAGCTGTTTTTCAGTCTCTCGGTCCCAGCTTTGATGCACCTGTACTGACCTCGCGTTCTGGATGATGTTATGGGATGAACAGGCAGTGGCTCGGGTGGTTGTTGTCCTTGATGATCTTTTTGGCCTTCCTGTGACATCGGGTGGTGTAGGTGTCCTGGAGGGCAGGTAGTTTGCCCCCGGTGATGCGTTGTGCAGACCTCACTACCCTCTGGAGAGCCTTACGGTTGTGGGCGAAGCAGTTGCCGTACCAGGCGATGATACAGCCCGACAGGATGCTCTTCATTGTGCAACTGTAAAAGTTTGTGAGTGTTTTTGGTGACAAGCCGAATTTCTTCAGCCTCCTGAGGTTCTCACCACGCTGTCTGAGTGGGTGGACCATTTCAGTTTGTCCGTGATGTCTACGCCGAGGAACTTAAAACTTTCCACCTTCTCCACTACTGTCCCGTCTATGTGGATAGGGGGCTGCCCTCTCTGCTGTTTCTTGAAGTCCACGATCATCTCCTTTGTTTTGTTGACGTTGAGTGTGAGGTTATTTTCCTGAAACCACACTCTGAGGGCCCTCACCTCCTCCCTGTAGGCCGTCTCGTCGTTGTTGGTAATCAAGCCTACCACTGTAGTGTCGTCTGCAAACTTGATGATTGAGTTGGAGGCGTGCATGGCCACGCAGTCATGGGTGAACAGGGAGTACAGGAGAGGGCTGAGAACACACCCTTGTGGGGCCCCAGTGTTGAGGATCAGCGGGGTGGTCTCTCACCACCTGGGTGCAGCCCGTCAGGAAGTCCAGGACCCAGTTGCACAGGGCGGGGTCGAGACCCAGGGTCTCGAGCTTAATGACGAGTTTGGAGGGTACTATGGTGTTAAATGCTGAGCTGTAGTCGATGAACAGCATTCTTACATAGGTATTCCTCTTGTCCAGATGGGTTAGGGTAATGTGCAGTGTGATTGCGATTGCGTCGTCTGTGGACCTATTGGAGCGGTAAGCAAATTGGAGTGGGTCTAGGGTGTCAGGTAGGATGAAGGTGATATGATCCTTGACTAGTCTCTCAAAGCACTTCATGATGACGGAAGTGAGTGCTACGGGGTGATAGTAATTTAGCTCAGTTACCTTCCTTAGCTTTCTTGGGAACAGGAACAATGATGGCCCTCTTGAAGCATGTGGGAATAGCAGACTGGGATAAGGATTGATTGAATATGTCCGTAAACTCACCAGCCAGCTGGTATGCGCATGCTCTGAGGACGCGGCTAGGGATGCCGTCTGGGCCGGCAGCCTTGCGAGGGTTAACTTCTTACGGGCAGGTGGGACGGTAGTGTCCCACCTGGCCAACATCCGGTGAAATTGCAGAGCGCGAAATTCAAACTAGAGAATTATCAATATTTAACTTTCATAAAATCACAAGTGTAATACATTAAAATAAAGCTTAACTTCTTGTTAATCCAGCCGCAGTGTCAGATTTCAAAAAGGCTTTACGGCGAAAGCACACCATGCGATTTTCTGAAGACAGCGCCCCGCATACAAAAGCCAGAAAACCATATTCAACCAGGCAGGTGCGCCACGAAAGTCAGAAATTGCGATACAATAAATGCCTTACCTTTGATCATCTTCTTCTGTTGGCACTCCAAAAGGTCCCAGATACATGAAAAATTGTCCTTTTGTTCGATAATGTCCTTCTTTATATCCATAAAAACTCAGTTTAGCTGGCGCGTTTCAGTCAATAATCCACCCAGTTTCCCTCCATCAAAATTCATACAAAATGAATCCCAAACGTTACTAATAAACTTTTCCAAACAAGTCAAACAACGTTTATAATCAAACCTTAGGTACCCTAATACGTAAATAAACGATAAAATTTAAGACAGAGAATCGTTATTGTCTTTACCGGAGATTAAATACCAAAGAACGCGTTCTCTTCCACATGCTTGGAAACACTACAGCCAAATTGGGAGCCACCCAGAAAAAAATATTCTGGCAAATCTTTTCCAAAAACCAGTTTGAAACTCTTTCTAAAGACTGTTGACATCTAGTGGAAGCCCTAGGAACTGCAATCTGGGAGGATTTAGCCTTATAATGAAAGTGACAGCCATTGAAAACAGTGGTAGGCTGAATTTCCTTTGGGGGGGGATGGTTTGTCCTCTGGGTTTCGCCTGCTATATCAGTTCTGTTATACTCACAGACATAATTTTAACAGTTTTAGAAACTTTAGAGTGTTTTCTATCCAAATCTACAAATGATATGCATATCCTAGCTTCTGTGCCTGAGTAACAGGCAGTTTACTTTGGCACGTTTTTCATCCGGACGTGAAAATACTGCCCCCTACCCAAGAGAGGTTAACACGTTTAAATGTTTTACTCACGTTGGCTGCYGTGAAGGAGAGCCCGCAGGTTTTGGTAGCGGGCCGTGTCGGTGGCAATGTATTTTCCTCAAAGCGAGCAAAGAAGTTGTTTAGTTTGTCTGGGAGCAAGACATCGTGGTCCGCGACGGGGCTGGTTTTAATTTTGTAGTCCGTGATTGACTGTAGACCCTGCCACATACCTCACGTGTCTGAGCCGTTGAATTGCGACTCTACTTTGTCTCTATACTGATGCTTAGCTTGTTTGATTGCTTTACGGAGGGAATAGCTACGCTGTTTGTATTCGGTCATGTTTCCGGTCGCCTTGCCCTGATTAAAAGCAGTGGTTCCCACTTTCAGTTTTGCGCGAATGCTGCCATCAATTCACGGTTTCTAGGTTCTCTTGCGTTCAGTGCAAGCAGAGTCAGGGTATATGCAGCAGTTTGGCTGGCTCATTGCGAACTCTGTAAAGACTGTAATTAATTTGCCAGAATTTTACATAACATTGAAGGTTGTGCAATGTAACAGCAATATTTTATTTTATTTTACCCCCTTTTTCTCCCCAATTTTGTGGTATCCAATTATTAGTAATTACTATCTTGTCTCATCGCTACGACTCCCGTACGGGCTCGGGAGAGACGAAGGTCGAAAGCCATGCGTCCTCTGAAACACAACCCAACCAAGCCGCACTGCTTCTTAACACAGCGCGCATCCAACCCGGAAGCCAGCCGCACCAATGTGTCGGAGGAAACACCGTGCACCTGGCAACCTTGGTTAGCGCACACTGCGCCCGGCCCGCCACAGGAGTCGCTGTTGCGCAATGAGACAAGGATATCCCTACCGGCCAAACCCTCCCTAACCCGGGCGACGCTAGGCCAATTGTGCATTGCCCCACGGACCTCCCAGTCGCGGCCGGCTGCGACAGAGCCTGGGCGCGAACCCAGAGTCTCTGGTGGCACAGCTAGCACTGCGATGCAGTGCCCTAGAACACTGCGCCAACCGGGAGGCCACTGTAACAGCAATATTTTGACTTAGGGTTGCCACCCGTTCGATACAATTCGGAACGGTTCTTTATTTCACTGAAAGAATAAACCTTTTGTTTTTTAAATGATAGTTTCCGGATTTGACCATATTAATGTATTTCTGTGTGTTTATTATATTCTAATTAAGTCTATGATTTGATATTTGATAGAGCAGTCTGACTGAGTGGTGGTAGGCAGCAGCAGGCTCGTAAGCATTCATTCAAACAGCACTTTCCTGTGTTTGCCAGCAGCTCTTCGCAATGCTTGAAGCACAGCGCTGTTTATGACTTCAAGCCTATCAACTCCCGAGATTAGGCTGGCAATACTATAGTGCCTATAAGAACATCCAATAGTCAAAGGTATATAAAATACAAATGGTATAGAGAGAAATAGTCCTATAATTACTATAATAACTACAACCTAAAACTTCTATTGAAGACTCATGTCAAAAGGAACCACCAGCTTTCATCTGTTCTCATGTTCTGAGCAAGGAACTTAAACGTTAGCTTTTTTACATGGCACATATTGCACTTTTACTTTCTTCTCCAACACTGTGTTTTTGCATTATTTAAACGAAATTGAACATGTTTCATTATTTATTTGAGACTAAATTGAATTTATTTATTTATTATATTAAGTTAAAAGAAAAGTGTTCATTCAGTATTGTTTTAATTATCGGCCGATTAATCGGTATCGGCTTTTTTGGTCCTCCAATAATCGATATCGCCGTTGAAAAATCATAATCGGTCAACCTCTAGTAGCAATGGTCATCTCTTGTGGCCCTGTAGACAGTGTTTATCATCTCCAGGGTGGTTACTAGGACTCCGTTAAAACACTGTACTCCCTGATAAGTCTTGAAGCTCTGTGTCAGCCCGGGGCTCTCTGCAGCACCACCTTCATTACAGTTACCTTCATTTTGAGGATTACAAGCTACAAGGTAATGCAAGGTAAACTATACAAGGTAATCAGCCTGGGTGTAAGACGTTTGTTTTGGAGAGATCAGGAGTCCCCCCCCTCAATACCTCAACCTGCTTCTCATGCTTGTGAATGAGAGGATCACCTAAGGGCTCTTGCTGCACCCCTCTCAGCCCTGGAGTTTCTCTCTCTCTCTCTGGAGTCAGTGATACGGCAAAAACAACATGCCATTTAGAGAGAGAGAGATAAATAGAGAGATAGAGAGAGGGGGGTACATTACAGACATTAGGGCAGTACTCATATCACAGTGGTATAGAGTTCTCTAATCCACTATGAGTGCACCCATCTCTCTAATGCACCCATCATATTAGCATATTCTATGAACAAGATAGTATCAGTAATGTCAAAGTCTAATAAGGCAACATTGATCACAACATACACTGTTGGTAGGCAGGATGAGTAGTTTCTTCCACTTTTTGAGTCATTTTCTTTTTGTAGATTGTTCTGTTCTTGGCCAGGAGGTCTATGTGGTCTTTATGTGCCACTTTTCCACCCTAGTCATGTGATGCAGGAGGGCTGAGTGGCATGGCTTTGGAGATGGACAGGGAGACATACACGTTCTCATTTGAACAGCTTGCAGAGCTGACATTTAAAGCAGAATGTCTGCAGAGACGTGCAGGAGGAAAAAGTACAAAGGAAAGCACAGATAAAGAGTCCAGTGATTTCCACCTCTAGCTTCCTCTCTCCCTCTCCCTACTTCCTGTCCCTCTCTCTACTTCCTGTCCCTCTCTTGTAATGATATTACTCCTCTACATATCTCCTCCTTCCCTCACTCTACTGCCTTTCCTTCCCCAATCTATCCCTAACGAGATCTCATGGTCCATGGTCTCAGATGGATGGAGAATTTAAAAGTATTATTTTTAAAAGTGCACAAAGACGGGCCCTCCATATCATCTCATTAATACAGGAGATAGTGTAAGACTGAAGTGTAAGCTCTGACCTCCCCCAAGACACTCCCCTGGAGTGCACTAATAGCAAGCCCTCCTTAGGAGACATCATTAGCCTCTGTGCTGTGCCTTGGTGAACAAACCCCTGTTTAGCCCCACTGTACTGGCCTCTACCTCATTGTCCATTTTGAAAAAGGACAGCTCAATGGATACCGGATGCTGTTTTGGTGGACGTTTATTGGTAGGCGTGTGCTGTGGATGAAAGCTCTTATAGGCCAGTCACTTTAAATAACCTTTGAGATGAATTAAGTGGGAAGTGGGCCTGTGTGACCCCTGATGGGGCGGCCTTTAAAGAGCACCTCCCTGTTATTGGAGCCCCCAGCCGGGCCGCCACACTCCCTGCCACCTGCCTGCCTGCTGGTGAGGTGGATTGATCAGCCCTCCTCTCACAGTCCAATTAGAGAGGTTACAGGGCGGTGGAGAAGACCAGGCAGGACACTGAGCCATCCGCCCCACCCGTCCGTCCTCTCACACCACCTCTCTCTTTAAAGCCCCCGTCCAATACATCAGGACGAGAGGACAGCTGCTTTCCTCCATTAGATAAACATGTCCTAGCCACTTACTGTGGCTACTCCATCCTCTCCCTCCCTCTCCCATAGAAAGACTGGAGACTGGCTCAGGGGGCTCTGCTCCTGCGGATGGTGTGATGTGATGTGAGGAGAAGAGGTATATGGTTACATATTAGAGTGCCACTTTCAGTGCTCTTTGTCGGCCGCTCTCTCTCCTCTCTTCATCCTCTCGGTCTGTTCTTCTACCACTCCTTCTTTCCCTCACTCTTTCTCACTCTGTCTCTCTCCCTCCTTCCTTCCTCTCTTCTGTTGTGCTGTACCCCTGTGGTACAGGATTAACTCCACTCGTTTAGAGTCCGCTCCGCTTCCACAGATGTCGGCTTTGAGATTGAAATGAGCTCTCCTCTGCAAAGCGAGTGAATTAAAATACATTTCAGAGAGGGGAAAAACACTAAAGAGAGAAGCTGAGGAGTTTTCCCGTCGGTGTGTTTATTTATGCGAGGTAGCGTGCGATGTTGACCGCGCAGCTGTCTAGAGCGTTCTCTGCCTTCATCCTCTTTGAGACGCTCCTGTGAGGAAGCCGACGGAAAGAGAAGAGAGGAAAAAAGAGAGAACACATCCATGAAATGAATAAGATGAACAAAGGAGTAAATAAACGGCAAGACACGGTTCTCCACAGAGCTTTCTCGTTCCTTGCTAATTCTCTTGGCTCCAGCCCAAAAAGCAGTGATTAAAGGACATCTGAAAGTGCTGGAATGGCTGTGCTATGGTACATTTTCAAGTTTGATTATACAACCAAATTATGTGCACTTAAGAAATGAAATAAAACCCCAGGAAGCTGTGAACATAGTGTTACACATGAGAATGACCCTACGCTGCTAGCCTTTTGTGGTGCACACACACTCATACAGGATTCTACTGACTAAACTGCCTTGTTGTGTGTGTGTGTGTGGTGTGTGTGTGTGTGTGTGTGTGTGTGTGTGTGTGTGTGTGTGTGGTGTGTGTGTGTGTGTGTGTGTGTGTGTGTGTGTGTGTTGTGTGTGTGTGTGTGTGTTGTGTGTGTGTGTGTGTGTGTGTGTGTAATCAATCAGAAGGCCTACAGTACAAGGGGCAGGTGCATGAAGAAGGTAGTGAAAGTGAAGTCCAGTAGAGACACTCACCCATCCTGCCTTACATTGACCTAACATCAACAACACTTGTACACAAGTTAGTACAATATTGGTTCGGTATACTTCCATCTTCCACCTTCACCTAGGTTATGAGGTATGTGATGGAACATATCAGATATCAGTGCTTCTCATTCTTTCTCTCTCCACGTGGCCGGGGGCCAGACTAATTATTGGATGTGTGTGGCCCCGTGAGGGTGCTGCCGCTCTGTGTTGGCTTCTGTGTGTGGTTGGGCCTAGGTATGCTCCT
>NC_036860.1:51114882-51137047 GCF_002910315.2 Salvelinus sp. IW2-2015 | reverse complement strand
TTCGGAGAAAGTCGGGCCGGGCGACGCAGGCAGAGGAAGAATAACACGGAATATAGCGCGTGTGTTAATTTGAGAATGGGGAGTCGGCTGTGAGGAGGAGAGTAAGGGAGGTAGAATTAGGGAGAAGGGAGAGGGGAATGGGAGATAGAGGTGGAATACAGGGGGAGGACCCTGCTTGGCATCAGGAATATCCTTGTACCATTCTGAGGCTACCAGATAACGCTTTAGGAGTCTCATGAGCAATGATCGAGCAGGTGTCCGGGCGCGCCCCCGACGGCCACAAAGCCTGCTGGTGTCAAGGCTCGCCGGGTAGTTTGGTCCGTGTCAGCCACGCCTTTGCATTTCTCTTCGTTTCCCCATGTATATATCGTTCCAGTTGAATGGACAACCACATCTGCTCGAGAGTAGAGCTAAATGTAAGAACATGGTCACTCTCCGTTAATGTAAGCATGAACTTATATCCTCAACAGTCATAAGTCCACATGTCAAGTTGACCTCCAGATGCCCCATTACACACACTTCCCTGTAGTCAAAACCCACAACCCCCCCAGTGTTTCAGACATCTAGGTTGATTTAGTTGCTGCTTAGTGGCATTAGGTTTCTCTCTGTCTTAAGATTCTTAGCCAAATTCACCAGCAGCGGCAGCAGCCGTGTCTCTCAAGTAAATAAAGGAAAGCAGTAGTGCTTCCAAGCGTTTGGCACGCTCATTAAAAGCAATCTCCTCTAAACCATGACGGGCCTCTGCAAAGTGGCATCGTCAATGTTCTTCATTACGGATGAATTGATCCAGTGTCTTGCCTTTAAACATACCCCATGCCTGTACATAAATAACATTCTGGCCACAGTGGCTGAGAAAAGCCTAGTTAAGTTGAATCAATGCTACTTTATGGCCTGCTCTCGCGTAATTCAATTCTTTAAACACTTGCTGCTTGCTTAATCTATAGTGGTCTTTTATGTTTAAAAATAACTATTGAAATTCTAATGCAATTAGTCTGCGAGACAGCGCTCTGTTGGAGGCTCCAGCAGAAAGTGTCGCCGTATACCCGCGATCTGGCAGCTAGCGCCTGCTATTCCTTCACTTCACATCCAAAAACAATTTAATATGTACTAATCCACAGTCAATCATCTTCCCGTCTGTCTCTTCCATTATATCCTATGAACCGTTCACTTATTACTGATTATCTCCTATTCAGATTCTTAGTTTCATCATAAAATAAAAAATAAAAAAGCTAATTACGTTTAATGAAACTGATATCTATATCAATCAGTGGAAACGCACCGAAGGTGCATATCTGTTTCAATGGATTTCCAATTCCACATTGGATCTCCTGATGAAAAGAAATTCATCACCATGTCTCAATGGGTTTTTGGAAAGGTTCCCGGCTCCTTCCTCATTGGATGTTAATGTACGTGATAGAGATCTAGATCTACTGAATTTGGCCCATTGTTCTTCTCAAGGGCTCCGCTTAAAAAAACACCCTGTCATTGTTCAATGGAGAACTTTAAATATCAGTAGTTTAGACCCTCACATTTCATAACAGCAAGAGTCATGTCCATGTAATGAAGCTACTTGTTCTGCAGCATTGCTGATTTTACATGCATAGCCAGCCTGTATTGCCCTAGTACAGGAGTCAGCAACAGGTGGCCCGCAGGACAAAAACCTCCTGCAAGTGATTTTACTTGCCCCCCAGTTTTCAGAAGAAAAAATAGTTTTTAGGTTAACAATATGACTGTAAACTCATCAGGAATTAATCTAAAAATTAGTTTAATTTAGGAAATCTGTTCGCAAGTATTCCAACGGGGGAAAAAAAGAGACGTGATCATGTCTCAATGTAATCAAGGTATGAAATTATTGTTATTTTCAAATACAATCTCTTTTTGGCCTTCATTGTGTTCAATTTGCAGTGTACAAATTATTATCATTATGTTCCGGCCCCCCGACCATCCGCTCTGACAAAAATCGTCCCGTGGCTGAATGTAGTTGCCTTCCCCTGCCCTAGCATGTTTGATTACGTGAATGGTTTAGGTTTTGTGTGAAACCACAGAGCCAGCTGGCTGCTGAGCTGAGGTCAGGTAATGAGCACATAGCTTTAGCCCTGTTTGTCTCAGTCCTGCCTTAACAGACTGTCCATGTAGCTCTGTTTGTCTCAGTCCTGCCTTAACAGACTGTCCATGTAGCTCTCGTTTGTCTCAGTCCTGCCCTTAACGACTGTCAATGTAGATCCTGTTGATCTCAGATCCTGCGCTTAACAGACGTGTCCATGTAGCTCTGTTATGTCTCAGTCCTCCTTAACAGACTGTCCATGTAGCTCTGTTTGTCTCAGTCCTGCCTTAACAGACTGTCCAGTGTAGCTCTGTTTGTCTCAGTCCTGCTTAACAGACTGTCCACTGTAGCTCTGTTTGTCTCCAGTCTGCTAACAGACCTGTCCATGTAGCTCTGTTTGTCTCAGTCCTGCCTTACAGACTGTCCATGTAGCTCTGTTTGTCTCAGTCCTGCCTTAACAGACTGTCCATGTAGCTCTGTTTGGTCTCAGTCCTGCCTTGAACAGACTGTCCATGTAGCCTGTTTGTCTCAGTCCTGCGCTTAACACGACTGATCATTTAGCTCTAGTTTGTCTCAGTCCTGCTCACAGACTGTCCATGCTAGCCTGTTTTTGTCTCAGTCCTGCCTTGAACGGAGACTGTCATGTAGCTCTGTTTGTCTCAGTCCTGCCTTAACAGAGACTCTTCATGTAGCTCTGTTTGTCTCAGTCCTGCTTAACAGACTGTCCACTGTAGCTCTGTTTTGTCTCAGTCCTGCTTAACAGACTAGCTTCCATGTAGCTCTGTTTGTCTCAGTCTGCCTTAACAGGACTGTCCATGATAGCTCTGTTTGTCTCAGTCCTGCCCTTAACAGATCTGTCCTGTAGCTCTGTTTTGTCTCAGTCCTGCCTTAAAAGACTGTTCATGTGTAGCTTGTTTGTCTCCAGTCACTGCTTAACAGGACTGTCCATGAGCTCTGTTTGTCTCAGTCCTGCTTAACAGACTGTCCATGTAGCTCTGTTGCTCTCAGTCTGCCTTTACAGCTGTCATTGTAGCTCTGTTTGTTCACTGTCATGTCCATGCCTTGACGAATGCTCCATTGTAGCTCTGTGCATTCAGCACATACAGTTAGGTGTGTGCTCCGCTGAGCTGGGAGAATGAAGGAGTGATGCTCGGCTGAGAACAGTGGGCAGCAGGAAGGGAGGGGGAGGGGGAGAGAGAGGAGGGATGGGGGTGGCTTAAATGGAGAAAAAAAGTCCCTGTCTCTCTTTTGCACCGCACTGTATGTCTTCTAAGTAGGACACTAAGAATGGATGGCCATCGCTGCTAGCCTGACCTACATAGAGGACAGAACGATAGTCCCTCACTAGCATGCTCACTAGTAGAGTGGAGCCAGAGCACCAGCCGTCTTCTGCAGAACACAGACAACCCACAGGAAACACACACCACACACACACACACCACCAATCTATCCAGGACACACACGCTGTATTTTTCACATGTGACAAGGAGTGACACACAGCTAGGCTAAACTAATAAATGCTGGCATGCAATAACACTCACTACGTTAACCTCAAGTCAAAATGACACTGAGATACACTCACCACGTAACTTCAAGTCAAACTGCCACTGAGATACACCAACCACGTAACCTCAAGTCAAATGACACTGAGATACTACCTCACCACGTAACCTCAAGTCCAACTGACACTAGATACACTCACCACGTAACCTCAAGTCAACTGACACTGAGATACACTCACCACGTAACCTCTCAAGTCAAACTGACACTGAGATTACACTCACCACGTAACCTCAAGTTCACTGACACTGAGATACCTCACCAACGTAACCTCAGTCAAACTGACACTGAGTACCACTCACCACGTAACCTCAAGTCAGAACTGACACTGAGATTACACTCACCACGTAACCTCAAGTCAAACTGACACTGAGATACACTCACCACGTAACCTCAAGTCAAACTGACACTGAGATACACTCACCATGTAACCTCAAGTCAAACTGACACTGAGATACATTAACTCATCACACACGTCATCACATACATGAAACATGTGCTAAGATATAATACGCATACACATCACACATACAGTACAAACATTGGTTCATTTATAGAATGTGCACAGACCCAGATATGTATAGAATATTTAGACAGAGCCAGACCTATGAATAGGCTTATAGATCCCTACCCAGAATCTAAACTCAAGACATCCACATCTCTGAGTCACAGATATTAAGACATTCACATGTTGAGCACACACAATACGTATGGGATCTGCCTGGCTGAAAACAGACTTGTTATTCATATTGTCTCTTTTGCTATAGGATTGATGTTTGTTTATATCTGCGTGTGTGTCGCTGCATATCACTTACAGTTCTGTGCGTGTCTGTGCATGTTTCTTAGGTGGTGGGTGGGTGAATAAATCCGCGTTGACATGTGTGGACAAACAGGAGCACCAATTGAGACATGCACAGTCGCACACATGCACCAAACATACTGTACATACATAGATGCACTGAATGCAAACACACACACATACACTCATGGACATACCCACGTAGAAATGTGTTTGCAACAACAGCTGGTGTATTTGTGGCTGGTCCCTACTTTCGGCATCTATCACTTATCCTCCTCTGTCTCCTCTAATTAAGCAATAAGGCCCAAGGGGGTGTGGTATATGTGCAATATACCACGGCTAAAATCTGTTCTTATGCACGACGCAACGCAGAGTGCTAGGACACAGCCCTTAGCCGTGGTATATTGGCCATATACCACAAACCCCCGAGGTGCCTTATTGCTATTATAAACAGGTTACCAACGTAATTAGAGCAGTGAAAATAAATGTTTTGTCATACCAGTGGTATACGGTCTGATATAACACGGTTTTCAGCCAATCAGCATTCAGGGTTAGAACCACCCAGTTTATAATCTAAGCTATGCTTCAGTAGCATTAGTGGGATGGCACAGACACAGTGGACCACACACTCACGCAGGCATATATATTTTAAGCTCAGGCTCAAGCACAAGGACATTGAAAAGATTGTAATCAGAGAAATAAATAAGACATTTATCCTGTTAAAGCTTCCTTCTGGATTGACATTTTATCAGTGAATGTGTTATTTAATTAAAAAACGAATATGCCACCAAGCATAGCCTACATTCAAAGCCACAAGGAGAGCAGGACAGCTAATGTGGTGTATTCTGCTGCATCTCCCTGCATGCTTTACGATTGAACTCAATTAAAAATATTTATTTTTATGGGATAGTGAGGTATTCTTAGAGCTCACAAAGCCCAGCAATAAGACCATCATAGGTAAGCCTTTATTACATATAGCTCTGGGGTGTTGTTAGAGAGAGGGTGGGGTGGGGCGGGGGTAGATGACTAAACCTGTTCTCAATGCATTTATCACTACACTGATTAGCCAGGGGAAATGATTTACAGCTCTTCCCTCTAATGGGAATGATTCAGAGGAATGTCGCAGGAGCAAAATATATTGTTGAGAGCTTTTTCACCCTCCTCTTTTCTTTGACTTTAATTGCCTAGGCAAAAGGCAAGAGAGCATTATCTTTGTATGCGGAGTCAATAGGGCTGACTACAAGTAATGTTAATGGACTCTGCTGGTCCACAACCTCCCAGGCCAGTCCCTAAAGTGAGACCTCTCCACCAGCCTCTTTAGGAGGAAAACAGGGACTTATTCTGGGCTAATCATTGTTTGAGCTCTTGTTTTTATTAATGAAACCCTCCTCGCGATGGGGCTGAGTAAGAGTGCTGATGCCACGGCCACTCTATTTCCCCCGGCAGCAGCTTGTGGCTCTGTCACCATGCTTATTCATATAGATAACGTACTGTAGCGCCGTGTTATGTAATTGGTCTCCCCCACACATCCTAGTTCTCATACTGTAGGACCCCTGTGTGTGAGCTGGTTTATGTCAGCATTTTAGGGAAGACTGAGTAAACCTTCCCATCATTTGTTCTCTTTCTGTCGCTGTAGTTTGTGACTGGAACAAGATACACTGCTTCCTCATGTTCTCATGTTTTGGAGTGTTCCGGTGTTGGAGCGTGTGTGCTCGTCTCTGCTCCGAGTCTGTTAATGGTAATGAGTGTGTAAATCAGAGGATTACCTGAGTGCTGGTTTCAGGATCCTCAGTTACAGCATAGCGATGTGCTGATCAAAGGCCTGTAACAGTGGAGCTGTGGACTCTGGAAAGCCCCTTGCTTTATTACAGGGCCAAGGCACACCGGCTGCCACCGGAGGTGTGGGCCCTGCTCCCAGGTCTGATTGAACAGGTGAAGGGCTGGTCATGCATAATGAGGTCAGAGCAGCCAATCATGAAAGGGGAGGGATGTAAGGGGCAGGGGGAACCTGTCGCTGTAGCAGCCATACGGGGTGTGTGTGCGTGTGCATGTGTGGGACTCAGACTCCGTGTGTATCGCCAGGGGATCCTAGGTCAACCTCCTCTTGGTTGTTCCACTTCCTCTCCTCCCTGGTCTTTGACACGGTGTGTTTTAAGAGTTGTGAGGCCTGCAGCCTAGCTACCCTACACCCATTACACATTCTATTTTGGTGAGTGCATGGGGAAAGTGGAGCGCAGATCTTTAGCGATTTGGAGGGAGTGATTTGTTTTGCTGCACAAGTTGTTTAGTGTTGTGTTTGTAGTGCTGAGGATTTCCTTACTCCTCTTATTTTTACCGTCTAATGTTGCCATAAATCATATGTGGCACTTACCCCTGCGTGTGCTGCGGAGTGAGCCATTCCTCTTTATAGAGAGAGACAGGATCTGTGCTTCGTATGTGTAAACATGGCTGCTCTGCTACTCAGTGTGGCCCAGTGTGTGTGATGGGAGCGAGAGATGGACATAACCTCTGGCTGCAGCTCAGATCCTCCTGCTGCTTCCAGATCTCTCCACACACTCACACCACCCACACACACTCACTCAGTCACTCAGTCACTCACTCAGTCACTCACTCACTCACTCACTCACTCACTCACTCACACCATCTCTGTGTGTATTTGTGTCAGTATCTTTTTCATTCCTCTCTTTCTTCCTCCCTCTCATTTAAACTCACACAGAGACTGAACCTCAGCCACAGCATATCTGTTTCTCCCTTGGTCCCTCTCCCTCCTCTCCATGCTGTATATTGACCCAGAAAGTCATGGCGATAATTGGAGTACTGTACAGTATGATCACAGGTTTAGTATTGTCAAGACGATACGTGTACAGTAACATTCTTCTCCATGTTTTCACTTCTTTTCACCTGGTGAAACATATTTGGCCCTAGTCATTAGAGAGTTGTGGGAGGTCTGCTCCCCAGTATCGATTCTACTGTCCAATCTCTTTTATTTTACACAGTTCTCCCACTCCCAAGAGCTCACCAGGTATCTATTCTGCTGTTTTGTGATGGAGGACTTGGGTAAATAAAGCAGAACATTTCCATTGATTCCCTGAAGATCCATATATTGATCCTGAAAGATCGGCTTATGTATTCCCTGTCCCCTCCTTCATCCCAGACACACACACACACACACACACACACACACACAACACACAACACACACACAGACACAAGACACACACACACACACACACACACACACACACACACACACACACACACACACACACACACACACACACACACACACACACACACACACACGGACACACACACCATGGTAACCCAGTGTTTTCAGTCACAAATGCCGATGAGCTCATCATGGACTGCACATTAGGAAGTGTCTCTGAGATGATGTCACCCTATAATACTCTAACTCTCTGCTCTAGGCACAGGTTAAATATGCTCTCCATCCACCAGCAAGTTCCTTATACAGATCCTACTGTAGGGCCTGACAGGCTGACACTGACACCCTATACCATTGTTGGTCCTGGATGAGAATGATATCTCACTGTCTGCTGAGCATCTAATGCTGTAATGGATGGATGAACATATCTATGCTCTCACTGCTCTCAGAGCTTTCATTTTCATGTAAGGATGACTGACACAGGCACGTCACTAGAATCTGTCTGCTCTGCTGTGCCCAGGGGGTTGTGGGTATGCATACTGTATGTGATTTGTCCTCAGAATACAACCTTAAGAAAATATTAAAACAAGTCCTACACCTTAACCGAGGATAGCACTTCCATGTGCTGAAGTCCACATTCTTCCACAGTTGTACCCAAATAAGCTATTTATGTATGTAAATGGCGTCACACACTCAGTGGAAACATAGCAGAGAGAAACGATTTAGCCTGATTTGTAATTCCCAGGTGCTAAAAAGGGTGAGTTGAGTAAAAATGTAAAGACTGCTGTTGGATTTTAAACAGGGGTGACAGTTAAGTCAACTGAAAGTAAAGTTTTCAGCATTTATTTGCAAGTCCCTTTAGTGTCTGCCAGAAAATTAAGAGAGAAAACTCTCCAGAATGCTATCTGATTTGATCTTGTTCTACTTTAAATACATTAATGTGGCTCCGGCAGAATCAACTTTTTAAGCAAAGGTCACTTGACGTTTCATCGATTTAGCATTTTAATGTTATTTGCGTAGCCTCTCTCTCTCTCTCTCTGCGGGGAGATGGCATTATGCAGGCAGGGAGAGTGTGTGTGCAGGGATCTGTGTGCTGCTGGTAAGAGGCTGTGAACGTGGGCTCGGTGTAGCTCAGTGGAGACGGGGGACGGGGCCAGGCCTGCCCCTCTCTAATAAGTGTGAGATGCAGCCTAGTCAGCCAAGACGCCTCGCCTCTGCAGCAGCCAGCCAGTAACACCTATTACCAGCACTCACATTGGACATCCACGTGTTGTCATAAGTGGCCATTGTTGAAGCTTAAGGAAAGTTTTGTCCCAGCGAAGGTGTTGACACCTCTCCCTGTCCCTATTGATTCCTGGTCCTCTTTATTCATCTCATGGAGCTGTTGTCCTGGTCTCCTGCCATGTTTGGGAGCAGAACACCCACCAGGGGTCACCAGACAGGAATCACACACCTCTATCTGACACCCTGGGGAAGGAGGGATGAGAGGGAGGACGAGTGGAGGGGGGATGGGGGTTGTGCTGTACCTGTTGGGTCTGTAATGAACAGGGTAGAGGAGTGTGGGGTGGAAGACCAGTACAGGGGTAGAAGGTCAGACAGCCCCTGTGGGAGGGTCCGGGCTGGAGAGAGGTGTGACATTGTTCTGTGTTTCTGTCATCCTGGAAGACAATACAACCCATCCAGCAGGAGACGATACTCACGGCCGGCCCACTCATTAGGCAGGATTAGGCGGCCGCCTATGGCGGCAGATTGACGAGGGCGACATTTTCTGAGCTAAACTGACCAAGACGCACCTCCAACAACACATAAAACCTCACGTAATTTTGCCCAAAACCAATGACAATTTCTCTCAACCAGTGGCTAATGGGCTTTTTAGGTGAGCGCTGATGCCACCCTGTGATAAACAGTGCCCACTTTGTCAAAGGCAGGGGCACAAAATATGTTGCTAGTCCATTCCCAGCGCGCCTCTCCAGGGTGCTGTTTGAGAGATGCATCTCTGCAGCGCTCCACCAACATTCCATCAAAAAAAAGAGTCTAACATAAATCATGTAGCAGATATAGGATATGGTAGACAGAGTGTGTGGCCTTTTCTGTAGCCCACAGGCTGGAGATAAAATGTATGACAATGTAATGAGACGGACACTTTTTACATCATGCAGGTTTCTCCGATCAAATAGCCTAACCTAAATTGTACCCAATCAAATAAAAAATGATCTGTCATGTTGACAAACAACATATCCTAACAACAGGACAGGTCAAAGTAAAATGGACAATATGGAATGGACAATCACAACTATTGTCCAGGAGTTTCACCCCAATGTCATGATCAATGGTTTCAAGTTTCTATCTGTACATTTTTGACAAGCTGATCATAGCAAAAAAGAAAATACTTCTGCGTTTCCAGCTGTGTGAACACATTGCAAAGAGGCTCACGATAACTCCTGATAAAGTTGGGTAGCTGATATTCAGAGCCAAATTGATTAGTCACAGGAATCAGGACTAATAAAGCCAATGCAACAGCCTGTTTTACAAATGGTGGGCCTACCACATAGATGGGCATTTATAGAATTCCTTTGCAGTCAACATGGTAGGCTACACCCCAGTAAGCACGAGACGACGTCTTTTGGACTTTTTTTGTTCCTGTCCGAACCAGACGTCTTGGATTTTAGATGGGCATTCATAAAATGTAATTTCAGGCAACACTGTAGATAACACCTCAGTAAGCACGGACCGGCCTTGAATCCGGACCTGGCTTGATTTCCACATACACTGACATTGTTTTTTGGCCTGGTCCATTCATAAACGTCTATGTTTGGTTCAGATATTGTCCAGTCTGGACCAGCCTTGATTTTGCCCAAACATCGATGTCTATAACTTACATATTTTTTACTTTTAATCAGAACCAAAAATGAGCCTGATTTATACATCGGGAAAATACGTATTTTCAACATCTGCAAAATGAAGTATTTTCTCATTTCATTCATAACTGAAAATGAACCTGATTTCAACGTCCGGAAAATACGTATTTTTCAACGTCCTGGATAATATGTATTTTAGACATATGAAAAATACACATTTTCACCTTTTATTCAGAACCTAAATTGAACCTAACTTCAACGTCTGGAAAATACGTGTTTTACACATCTTTTTAATGTCATTTTGCTTACTGGGACTATTCTAGTTTTGTTGGGGTGGCATTTTTTTGTCTTGCCTAGGGTGGCAGAACGACAAGGACTGGCCCTGAGGATATTCATCAAACAGACAGGACAGGAGACCGTGTTCACTGGTATCAGAGGTAGTGTTATGGCTCTTTGTGATGGCTGTAGTGTTTGGATCAGTGGGTTGTTTCTCTAATAGAGCAGTTTGGGCTAAGGTTATCAATAACTCCTAGAAAGACTGAGCCAGACTCTCTGGTTACAGGGAGTTCTCTCTACATCTGCCATAATGAGGCCCCTGTCAACAGGAGCTGGCTCTCTGGACTCAATACACTGATTAGAAAAAAATTCTGTGTTAGGTCAGAAGCCTATGATTTAGTCTTGGGTGTAGAAGCCCATCCAGCAGCTTCCCTTGTGGGCCGGTGTTGGTAGTGCTTGGTGGGTGATGGTGACAGAGGCTAGGCCCTGACCCCACAGTGTGTAATGGTGCAGTGGAAAATATGCCGTCAGTTATAGGAGGAGCTGCCTGTCTCAGTGTGTGGCAGAGGGAGAGAGTGCGGTGACAGGAGCACTCTCCTGCAGAGAGGGCAGGTGTGTTAACCCCTCTCCCCGTCTCTCTCTTTCTGTCTCTCTACTCGCTCCGCTCAGCCATCCGCCACTCTCTCCTCCCGCCTTGACAAATGGCTCCTGACGGCTGATTTGTTGGTTGTCAAAAGTGGTCCTTGTGCCGCCGACGAGGGGGAGGTGGAGCGAGCTGGAAAACAAGCTGCATCTTCCAATTCTTCAGCTCCCGACACCGCTCCTCCCACAGAAACACACAGGCAGGCAGCCCACGGCAAGCCAATCTCAGGACGTCACTTCTTGAATTGATATTCCGTTGGTCTGATATAGAATGCATCAAATTAATAGCTGTTGATGATTTATCTGCGTATTCTAATTCAACCTCATTGATGTAGCTTTTCCTGTTTTTTCAAGTTCCTGTTGCACTAGAGATGTTTCAGTAACATCCTCTGCCAGTTTCAGGACGATAGTGAATAGTTTATCTCAGATTACTGTTATTATGAGTAATGACAAGGGAAGCAGGCAAAAAAAGGGAAACGAGGGAGAGAGAAAGACAGTAAGTTTGAAACCCCAGACATAAGTAGTGAGGGATGGGAAGAGGGCGGGCTGACCAACTTTCCTTCCCACCAGCTGCACCAGGATGTCCTGATAAGTTTATAGAGGAAGTCATCAGTGGAGGTCAGGGCATTTAGGAAAAACTTGGCATAAGTTCTCTCTCATGACAGTAGTTAGAACACTGCAGTGCCTGCCCTGCATTATTAGCCCATTCGATGGAGCCAGTAAGCGCTAACATCCGGTTTTCAGGGATACAGTATTTTCAACCTAACTTATGGAATTGGGAACTCCTCTCGGGCTTCTTTCTATGCCTGCTATATTAGGTTAGCCCTGCATGCACAGTTAATCTCACCAACACTCATCAAGGATTTTAGAAATCCTGTTTAACTTGTCCCTATTGCACAGAAAATGATTCCAGAGGCAGTTTAGTGCTAGTGCTCAATGTGCATTGTATTGCATGTGTTATCATGTTACAGTAACATGACACACTAAACCTGCCCCTGGGCTATGTGGTGACAGTCAACAGCAGCAGTCATTGTAAAGAGAGCTTTAGAAACGCTTCTAAGCACAGGTGAAAGTGACTAATGTGTACTACACACTCTCCCCTTTGTCTTGCTGTCAGAGTTAAGTGTTAATGACTCAAAGGTCACAGTGGAATAGAGGGGGTAGGCGCTGGTTTATTTACCCATGGTCTTATCAGCCCTGCCGTCTCCTTATCTTCTCTCGTCTCACCTCTGACCTCTAACCCCTGGCCCCGACCCTGTTTATCCTCCATTTAATGTGAAAGCCCTGTCTGTCTAAACCCAGGAGGATGCTGACTGTCAGTATTATGGACTGGGTGTTTGTGTTTAGAATAGGCTGATTACACATATGGTATTGACTATTATGGGTATGGTATAGGTTCAGTTTAACACAATGTACTCAGGCTACATGCCCTTTGACCTCTTGTATTCTAACGTCAATTGACAAATCAAAACCCATATCACATTCAACATGTCACAATGTCTCTTCAGCCCATCATCATCTGTTGAACTCCATGATAATGACTTATTGATAATGACTTATCATGGTGATTGTTTATAGTAATGTGTGTTTAAACCCAGGCTGAGGTGATCTTGACTGTCTGTCTGTCTGTCTGTCTGTCTGTCTGTCTGTCTGTCTGTCTGTCTGTCTGTCTGTCTGTCTGTCTGTCTGTCTGTCTGTCTGTCTGTCTGTNTGTCTGTCTGTCTGTCTGTCTGTCTGTCTGTCTGTCTGTCTGTCTGTCTGTCTGTCTGTCTGTCTGACTGTCTGTCTGTCTGACTGTCTGTCTGTCTGACTGACTGACTGTCTGTCTGTCTGACTGTCTGACTGTCTGCTGTATACAGTAGGACAGGCTGAATAGGAGCTGGTTCCCATTAACTCGCACTTGTTCTTTTCTTCTTGTTTGTTTTTTCATGCTAGCTCTTCCTTTCTAACACATTTCAATAGAAAATAATTTTCCCTTTGAACCCGTGTCATAAAGAAGGCACATTGCTTTGTGCGTCAGCCATCAAAACAGCAGAGAAAAGAGCACTGCTGTTCCCTGGTGTGCCAAGGCTGCAGTTGTCTTGTCTCGCAGCCTTGCCTCCTTGGTAGAGGAAGGGGTTAAGCTTTTATCTTATAAATACCCCCAAAATCCCACGGTCAATGACACATTCAGATATGCCGAGTCTGGCATTAACATAAAAACGAGGGCTTCTTATACAGTGAAATTTCAATGAAGGGGAACACAAAATGCATTTAATGAAATTCAGATGCTAAGGCCCCTGCTCCCATGAATCTCATTAAATGGGCTTTGTGCTGTTTTTCCATCTTCTCTTTGTGGAGAAGGTCCTCCAGTGCCTCTAATAAGGTCTGAGATTTCATCATATTCTTGATTTAGAGAAGACAATGTCTGTCTTGTTCAGTTGTTCCTCTCAGCGCTCACGCCATTCTGCCTCTCCAAAAGACAGGGGGCGGGCAGAGTTTCTCCATGCAGCTCATGATAATAATCAGGCCTGTGGTGGCTTTCCTTTTAGTTACTGAAGTTTGCAAAGTCCCCCTAACTCACTGTATCTCTCTCTTCTCTCCCTTTCTCTCACTCTCTACCTCTGCACAGGATTTGGCTTCATAACTTTCGAGGGCGAAGACGTCGTAGAGAAAGTCTGTGAAATTCATTTTCATGAAATCAATAATAAAATGGTGAGTCCACTCTTCTTTTCAATTCCAGGTTGGTGTTGAAGGATTAATGTTTGATTTCCTCTTTAATGGAGTGTTAATAGCAAAGAGTCAACGGTGTGTGTGGGGTGTACGTGTGTGTGGGGTGTACGTGTGTGTGTATGTGCACGCCTGTGTATGTGTGAGTGTTTGTGGGCAGGTGTGCGCACGCCTGTGTGTGTGTGTGTGCGCGCACGCGTGTGTGTGTGTTTACATGCGCGTGCATGTATGTGTTTGTGTGTGTGTGTGTGTGTGTGTGTGTGTGGTTGTGTGTGTGTGTGTGTGTGTGTGTGTGTGTGTGTGTGTGTGTGTGTGTGTGCATGCACGTGCCTGTGTCTGTGTGTGCACTCGATGGGTCTCTGGGATGGGGAGCTCAGTGGTGTGTACTGCCCAGAAACCGTGAAATTGTGTGTGTGAATTCCACCTGTCAGGTTGAGGGACTGGTGAGAGGAACCTGTCCTTCTCTTACAACCCCACCCATACCCACACCAGACACACACAGGCCTTGACTGCAGCCAGCCAGGGCAGGCAGAGAGTGTTGCTGGGAAGTCATTGGCAGAGGAAGAGTTCATTAACCAGGGATTAGAGCCTTCCAGGAAGCCCAGTAATGATCTGACTCATCACTCCTCACTGCTGTTGTCTTCTGCTTCAAAGCACACAGTCGAAAGTGTATGGTCATTCCGTCAGTTCAGCTAATCAGATGACTCATGCTCAATATCACAGGACATACTGTAGCCATCTGTTTCATGTCACATGTTGATGTACAGCAGACAGTTGTGAGTCTCTGTAGTGTGTGCCCCTCCAGTCCCCCTGGGTGTACACTGTGTATAGCCTACTGACTGGGTTGGCCCTGTGGCCTATGATAGGCTAGAGGGAATGCTGTCTTCCTGTCACTCAATGGGTTGGGACTCGTTCCTTTACTATGTGGTCTCCTTCGGGACCATAGGAGCTGACTGACAGGGGCGGTGTAGTAGAAACAGATCCACTAGGGACCGGCTCTCCCATGTATGACCTTACTGGCTCTCCCTAACTCAGGGGAAGGCAACTAGATTCAGCCGCGTGCCGATTTTTGTTGGTGTGCATGATCGGGGGGCCGGAACATAGTTACACTGAACAAAAATATAAACGTAACATGTAAAGTGTTTGTCCCATCTTTCATGAGCTGAAATAGAAAGATCCCAGAAATATTCCATACACACAAAAAGCTTTTTTTCTCAAAAATGTTGTGCACAAATTTGTTTACATCCCTGTTAGTGTGCATTTCTCCTTTGCCAAAATAAACCATCCACCTGAAAGGTGGGCATATCAAGAAACTGATTAAACAGCATGATCATTACACAGGTGTGTCTAATGCAGGGCCACTCTAAAAGGCCACTCTAAAAATGTGTGCAGTTTTGTTACACACCACAATGCCACAGATGTCTCAAGTTTTAAGGAAGTGTGCAATTGGCATGCTAACTGCAGGAATGTCCACCAGTGCTGTTGCCAGAGAATTGTATGTTGATTTCTCTACCATAAGCCGCCTCCAACGTCATTTTAGAGAATTTGCCAGTACGTCCAACCGGCCTCACAACCACAGACCACGAGAACGACTTCGTGTTGGCGAGTGGTTTGCTGATGTCAATGTTGTAAACAGGGTGCCCCATGGTGGCGGTTGGGTTATGATATGGGCAGGCATAAGCTACGGACAACGAACACAATTTATTTTTATTGATAGCAATTTGAATGCACAGAAATACTTGACTCGATCTTGAGGCCCTTTATGAGGTCAATTTTTTAAGGTACTGTATCTGTGACCAACAGATCCATATCTGTATTCCCAGTCATGTGAAATCCATAGATTAAGGCCTAATTCATTTATTTCAATTGACTGATTTCCTCATATGAACTGTAACAATTAAGCCCTAAAATAGATTGTTTTGAAAATAGCAATCATTTCATATCTTCAGTACATTTAGACACAATCACATATCCATTTTCTTTTTGTGGGAATACTTGGGAACAGATTTATTATATGAAACACATTTTTTGCTGAATTCCTGGTGATTTTAGTATTTTTTTTACAAAATATTCAACAACAAAAAAGTATAAATAATAAGAAGAAAAAAAGGCAAAAAACTTTAGGGGCCTAAAAATATCTCCCGCAGGCCGGTTTTGGCCCCTGGGCCACCTGTTGCCATCCTCTGCCCTAACTCATCCCCCTGCGTCGCTCTGTGTGTGTGACAGTCCCTGCTGATCAAAGCCTTACACAGCTCCCATAGGAATCACATAAGGAGAGAGGGAGGATATGAGAGGAAAGGGGAAAGCATTGGAGGAGAGGAGAAGAGATGGGGAGATGAGAGGAGGAGTAGAGAATGGAGGAAGAGAGCAGGAAAGTAAAGGAGAGGAGAGGAAAGGAGAAGAGTAAAGGAGAGAAGGAGAGGATTAAAGGAGAGCTGAGAGACGGGAGGAGAGGAGAAACAGGCCTGGTTATCTGGTTATCTGAGCTGGAGATGAGATATTGTAGTCGTTCTGATCCCTCTCCCCTCTCCATCCTCATATTTTGCTCCCTCTCTTTCTCTCTCTCTCTCTCTCTCTCTCACTCTCACTCTCTCTCACTCTCACTCTCTCTCTCTCTCTCTCTGTCTCTCTCTCTCCGTCACAGACAAGCTGCTCCTTGAGCCCAGGGAAAAGAGAATGTCTGCCCGCAGTTCTATGAGACCAAGACAATGCTATCGATTTTTATATGATATTGCATCAAATGGTTTCATCGTTCAGGGAGCACCAAGCCAGGGCTGCTATTTCGTTTTCCCTGCAGTGGATGGGAGCATTGTTTGTGCCATCCATCGACTGGCTGGATTGAATTGGACTAGCAGGGAATTGCATGTGTCGTTATCATCAGATGAGTAACTTCAGAGAAAATGAGGAGAATAAAAAGCTACTTCAAATACTCCAGGTTATTTGTCTTGTTGAAAATAGCAGAAGTTGATGTGCTGCTCTCTCTCTCTGTGCTGTAATGAGATGGTTGAGGAGCGTCTCTAAGACAACAGAGCAGAGGGTTTGGGGAGTTCAGCTAGCTTCTTCCTGTTTTTCTTTCCTCTATTAGAAACCACTTGTGGAGCTTCAGATCAAAGCTGTATCTGAAGCATCATCTGCTAACAGCCTGTGCTGTGTGTATTTGACTTGCTAATTCCACTCATCGTCATTATTATCATTGTTATTATTAAGTGAAATCCTGTGGCAGGCAGGGCCCTGTATTCACTCACTTTAGTGTCTCTGTGTGTTTTGATTCTTCTCATCTCAGCCTCCTGCCATCTGTTGCTTTTTATTGACATTTTTATTGAACCTTTATTTATCCAGGCAAGTCAATCAAGAACAAATTCTTATTTACAATGACAGCCTGGCAATTCCACAGTTGCATGATGAACCCTTCCTTTAATAGGGGATATAGTCAACTCAATGCCAGGCGATCGTCTGCGAGGGAATGCAGCAGAAATAAAAACACAGGCCCCAGGTCCAGAGGTTTGACCTTAGTATTACAAGAGGATTTTTTTCAGGATTTAATATCTGAGTTCCCCCAATTAAGTAATTTCTGAAATGAACCTAATACATTCTCTCAATACCGAGATCTCAGATAATTCATAGATATCCACTGGACATGACTCCCTGTAATGTTAAGATTTATAATAATAGCTCCTGGCGCTATCCCTTTGGTATACCCTTCCAAGTAGGCCTGCCATTCTGCTACAGACAGCACAGACAGACAGCACAGACAGAAAGACAGACAGACAGACAGACATACCATTCTTTGCTTGGGAGCTCATCATTTTAGGGGTCCGGTGACAGTTAGGGTCAGTGCACATTGAGACGTGTTCTGACCATGGTGTGTGTGTGTGTGTGTGAGTGGATCCTGGAGGACTTACTTAATCACGCAGGGTTCATGTGTGGAGCAGCACTGCACCCGGGATGGTATATGTATAGATGGGTTGACGTAGTGGAAGAATGTGGGTGTCCCTCTGACCCAGTGAAACTACCCCCTCCTCTCCTACTACTCTCCTCCTCTCCTCTCCACTCCGCTCTGCCCACCAGGGGTGCTCCTGGCCTCTGGTGAGCCCCTTCCTTTCTCTCTGGGAAGTCCCATGTCAGGGTGACATGCTGAATCTCCTGCCTGGCTGCACTCATCTACCCAGGCCTTGATCTGCTGGTTGGAGAAGTACTGGGTCTGAGTATCCCCCTCTCTCTTTCACTCTCTCTCGCTCTCTCATTCTCTCTCTCTCTCTCTCTCATTCTCTCTCTCTCTCTCTCTCTCTTTCGCTCTCTGTCTTTTTCTCTTTTTCTCTCTTCCTCTCTCTCTCTTTGTAGCTCTCTCTCTCTGTATCTCTCTCTCTCTCCTCTCTCGCTCCCTCTTCCATTCACAGCCTTTTCAGATCTGATTACTGTGAAGCCCCAGGCAGGAGCGAATCAGGAGCGAGAGAGTTATTGAGAAAAATGGCCCTCCTCTCTCTCTTCTCTCTCTCTCTCTCTCTCTCTCTCTCTCTCGTCTCTCTCTCTCTCTCAATGGCCTCCTGATCACCAACTCCCTCGCCCTCATCTACGAGACGGCCAGGAGACGGAGGCTGAATGACAATAAGGTCTCACCTCATCTCTCTAGATACTCTCTTCAGGTGGGCCTTGTATATCACCACGTGGTGGTGTGTGCTACAGACTAACACCTGTTCTATGCATTACGTTTATTTATGCTGTCAATTGGTAGAGGGGGTGCTGATTGGGTAGCTTATCACATAACCATTAGTCATTCACCCACACTTCCTCATGGAGAGGGTTCCTGGTTGGTGAGGAACATCTTAGTGTAGTAGAATCATAGTAGAACCATTGTGGGATGGTACGCCTCGTAGTGAAACCATAGTCTTGTAGTGGAACCATAGTCTTGTAGTGGAACCGTAGTGTTCTAGTGGAACTGTAGTCTTGTAGTGGAACCGTAGTATTGTAGTGGAACCACGGTCTTGTAGTGGAACCATAGTCTTGTAGTGGAACCACGGTAGTGTAGTGGAAACGTAGTCTTGTAGTGGAACCGTAGTGTTGTAGTGGAACTGTAGTCTTGTAGTGGAACCGTAGTCTTGTAGTGGAACAACGGTCTTGTAGTGGAACCACCGTCTTGTAGTGGAACCATAGTGTTGTAGTGGAACCGTAGTCTTGTAGTGGAACCACAGTCTTGTAGTGGAACCACGGTCTTGTAGTGGAACCAAGAAGCTGCAGTGTGGCACCGTGTGGAGGGAACCGTGAGAAACTGACAGCACTTCAGCACTAGTGTGACATTTATCATGAGGCAGAGATTGTCATTCATTTGTGCAAACTTGTGTGCTGGGCCTAATGGGCTGCTGTTGGGCTGATGAGCCTGATGGATGACTGGCAGGATGGCCAGGGACGATGAGGGAGGGAGTGATACACTGTCTGTCAGTCAGTCAGCAGAGCACACACACACACACACACACACACACCATGTTACAGCAGCACTACACGCCACGCTGCAGTGCCTCTCTGACAGATGGGACCTCTCAGACACACTCAGCTTTAAGGAAACACTGATTTTGGGGCTCACTGGGACCCACTGTATTATTCCTCTTTAATTGCTATACACATCTGAATATATCACACAGTTTATTGTTTAAACTGCCTTAATTTTGCTGGACCCCAGGAAGAGCAGCTAATGGGGATCCATAATAAATACAAATACAGTGTTTTATTTTGTTTTGTATTAATCAATTATATTCTCAATTTCTCAAATGCCACCGTGCAGTGCTTTACAACTACAAGCCTGAAAACCTTGTCTCTTTTGGACACCTCTTCCTGAGTGTCTGTAACGGGTGTCGTCTTCCTCCTCCTCCTCCTCGAGAGGAGAGAAGGATCGGTAGACCAATGCGCAGCGAGGTGTGATGACATAATGATTTATTGAAAAAAAGACAGACGAACACTGACACGAACTATCTATATTGCAAATACAAATAAACGGACAACTAGCGAAACCTGAAACATGAACTTACATAAAGACCGAAGAACTCACGAGCAGGAAACAGACTACATTAAACGAAATAAACGCCGAAAACATTCCCGTGTGTGCGCAGACACAAACCCAGGAGACAATACCCACAAACAACAGTGTGAACAGCCAGCCTATATATGGTTCCCAATCAGAGGAAAACGTAAACCACCTGTCCTGATTGAGAACCATATAGGCTGATTAACAGTGATCTAAACACAAAACATACAATGCCCACCCCAACTCACGCCCTGACCACACTAACATATACAAAAAATACATAAAATAGATCAGGAACGTGACATAACCCCCCCCTCAGGTGTGTACTCCGAACGCACCACCAAAGTTAGGGGAGGGTCTGGGTGGGGCATCTGACCACGGTGGTGGTTAGCTCCGGGCGTGGTTCCCACCCACCATAATCAATCCCTGCTTCTGTAGCCCTCCACAATGACACCTCAAATAACCCCACTAAATTAAGGGGCATGTCCGGATATAGGAGCAGCACCGGAATGAGGGCGAACACCGGAATGGGGCAACACAGAATGAGGGGCAACACCAGAATGAGGGGACACACATGAGAGGGCAACACCAGAATGACTGGCGATCCTGGCTGGCTGGCTCTGGACGCTCTTGGCTGGTTGACGGCTCTGGAGGCATGGCTGCTGACGGCTCTGGAGGTCTGGCTCGCTGACGGCTCTGGACGGTCATGGCTCGTGACGGCTCTGGACGGTCATGGCTCGCTGACGGCTCTGGACGGTCATGGCTCGCTGAGCTCTGGACGGTCATGGCTCGCTGCCGGCTCTGGACGGTCATGGCTCGCTGACGGCTCTGGACGGTAATAGCTGGCTGAAGGCGCTGAGGTGACTGGCTGATCGGTCTGGCGGAAGGCTTGGCTGTCGTTGGCGGAGCTTGGCTGATCCGGTTCTGGCGAAGGTCTTGGCTGATCCGGTCTGGCGGAAGGCTCTGGCTGATCCGGTCTGGCGGAAGGTCTAGGCGGGCTCCTTGTCTGGCGATCGGCTTCTAGCGGCTCCGTCGGCGAGGCTCTGTAGGTCATGGCAGACGGGCGGCTTTGCAGGCTCATGGCAGACGGGCGGCTTTGCAGGCTATGGCAGACGGACAGTTCAGACGGCGTTGGCAGACGGGCAGTTCAGGCGCCGTGGGCAGACGGGCAGTTCAGGCGCGCTGGGCAGACGGGTTCAGGGCCGCTGGCAGACGGGCAGTTCGGGCAGTGGGCAGACGGCAGACTCTGGCCGGCTGAACGCACTATAGGCCTGGTGCGTGGTACCGGAACTGGAGGTACGGGCTAAGGACACGCCCTCAGGGCGAGTGCGGGGACAAAAACAGGCACACTGGACTCTCGTGGCACTCTAGGCCTGGTGCGTGGTACCGGAACTGGAGGTACCGGGCTGAGGGCACGCACCTCAGGGCGAGTGCGGGGAGAAGAAAGTGCGTACAGGGCTCTGGGACGCGCAGGAGGCTTAGTGCGTGGTGCGAGAACTGGAGCACTGGGCTGGAGACACGCACCATAGGGAGAGTGCGTGGAGGAGGAACAGGGCTCTGGAGATGCATGGAAGCCTGGTGCGTGGTGTAGGCACTGGTGGTTGAGCTGGGGTGGGAAGGTGGCGCCGGATATACCGGACCGTGAAGGAGGACACGTGCTCTTGAGCACCGAGCCTCCCCAACCTTACCAGGTTGAATGGTCCCCGTAGCCTGCAGTGCGGCGAGGTGGAATAGCCGCACTGGGCTATGCAGGAGAACCGGGGACACCACCTGTAAGGCTGGTGCATGTACGCCGGCCCGAGGAGACGTACTGGAGACCAGATACGTTGGGCGGCTTCATGGCACTCGGCTCGATGCCAACCTAGCCCTCCCAGTGCGGCAAGGTGGAATAGCCGCACTGGGCTAAGCACGCGTACTGGGGACACCGTGCGGTTTACCGCATAAACACGGTGTCTGACCAGTACGACGCTCTCTCACTCCACGGCAAGCCCGGGAGTTGGCTCAGGTATCCAACCCGGCTTCGCCACTCCCTTTGCCCCCCCAAGAATTTGGGTGAAGCCTCTCGGGCTTCCAGCCTCTCTTAGTGCTGCTCCAT
>NC_036860.1:51092580-51109731 GCF_002910315.2 Salvelinus sp. IW2-2015 | reverse complement strand
ACAATCCCGTGTGGTTGCGCAGACACAAACACAGGAGACAATCACCCACAAACAACAGTGTGAACAGCCAGCCTATATATGGTTCCCAATCAGAGGAAAACGTAAACCACCTGTCTCTGATTGAGAACCATATAAGGCTGATAACAGTGATCTAAACACAAAAACATACAATGCCCACCCAACTCACGCCCTGACCAACTAAACATATACAAAAAAAACATAAAATAGGTCAGGAACGTGACAGTGTCCTGTGTTTTGTTGGAGGTGCTTTGAGTCAGAAGGTGATGTGTCCACATTGTCCAAGTAGGGAGATAGTTTGGCACACTGGGGCAGAAGAGAAACTGTGGCACCAATGTGAATATGGTGGAGTTTGGGTTTGAAGCAGACTGTAACTGTCATCAGCTGGCTGCCATTGGATTTGTAGCTAGATGTTTCATCTCAGCAGGTTGTAACAGAGTTAATTATCCTCTAATCAAAAATAATTCACTAAATGAAAAGACCAGAAAGGTACATTTCAGGAGGGAGAAAGCTGCCGCTCCAACTCTGAGTCAGGGCTGACCTTGTCAAAGTGACACAACAGAAGTAATTTTGAAGTAAAGCTGTTCTAGTGGGAGTTGCTTTAGCACAGAGAGAACTACATGCAGAGCAGGGAAGTGGCAGAATGGAAGAGAGAGAGAGAGAGAAGAGAGAGAGAGAGAGAGAGAGATTAGAGTGAGTAAAGAGAGACTCTGTATAATCTAACTCAGGGGAGAGGAAACAGACCAGAGGCCTCACATTCAGGATATCTATTTGGTTTCTGGCGCTCACTCCCCACATGTAAAATAGATGTTCTCCGACGCGGAGACATAGCTCCTGACAGATGTTTTTCTGTGTGCGTGTGTGTGTGTGTGTGTGTGTGTGTGTGTGTGTGTGTTGTGTGGTGTGTGTGTGTTGTGTGGTGTGTGGTGTGTGTGTGTGTGGTGTTGTGTGTGTGTTGTGTGTGTGTGTGGTGTGTGTGGTGTGTGATGGGGAAATATAGATTTCTGTGTCATAGGAAAGTTGCTGTACATGTATCAATAATGACCACAGTCCCAAGCCTCTCATGTCATTTAATTCAAGTTGCAGGGTGTTCTGCTCTCCTGGTAAACCTGGGCCTTTCTCATACCTTTCAGCTTACCTTCCCCCTGTGATTGCCAGTAGTATCAGGAGGGAGGCTAGGAATATGAGGGAACAGTAGGATGGTTCTGATGTTATAGTTAATGGCAGGTTGCCCCTCTCTTTGACAAGAGTCATTTAGTCATCCCTCCAATCGAAGCAATGATATCTGCTCCCTCCGCCACCCCGACCGCCTTCCTATATGAATGCGTAATGAACACCTATCAAGTAGTGGCTCAGATCTGTAGATGGGAGTAGTGTGCTGTTAAAATGGGCCCATATTTTAGTGAACTGCTTCAAGGTAATGTTCTTAAATGTGTCATTTATGATATTCCTCAATAGAGAATGATCACTGCCGCAGGGATGAATTTTCAGTTAGTGGTCAATTTCTTAGTCAGGTCCCCTGACATGGCCAACCAATTACTGTAGTGAGCAGGCAGGCAGGGAGGGAGGCAGACAAGAAGCACTGCTTCCAGCCCACACTGAATGGAGAAGGGAGGGAAGGCTGTAAATTACAGGCATGCCTCCATATAATGTATGTGTTACTTGAGGATCTGAATGTTGAAAGATATTATGTACAGTACCAGTCAAAAGTTTGGACACATCCAGGGTTTTTCTTTATCTTTACTATTTTCTACATTCTAGGATAATAGTGAAGACATCAAAACTATGAAATAGCACATATGGAATCATGTAGTAATCAAAAAAGTGTTAAACAAATCTAAATATATTTTATATTTTTAATGTTTTAATTTTTATTATTATTTAAAAAATATATATATATCATTTTTTTTTGTTACCCCTTTTTCTCCCCAATTTCGTGGTATTCAATTGGTAGTTACAGTCTTGTCCCATCGCTGAGCTGAGCTGTGCGTCCTCCGAAACACAACCCAGCCAAGCCACACAGCTTCTTGACACAATGCCTGCTTAACCCAGACGACGTTGGGCCAATTGTGCACCGCCCCATGGGTCTCCCGGTCGCGGCTGGCTGCGACAGAGTCTGGACTCAAACCAGGATCTCTAGTGGCACAGCTAGCACTGCGATGCAGTGCCTTAGACCACTGTGCCACTCTGGAGGCCCAAAGTAGCCACCCTTTGACTTGATGACAGCTTTGCACACTCTTGGCATTCTAGGCTCCTGAGTGGTACAGCGGTCTAAGGCACTGTATTTCAACCAGCTTCATGAGGTAGTCACCTGGAATGCATTTCAATTAACAGGTGTGCCTTGTTAAAAGTACATTTGTGGAATTTCTTCTTTCCTTCTTAATACATTTGAGCCAGTTGTGTTGTGACACACAAGGTAGGGGTGGTATACAGAAGAGAGCCCTATTTGGTAAAATACCAAGTTCATATTATGGCAACAACAGCTCAAATAAGCAAAGAGAAATGACAGTCCATCATTATTTAAGACATGAAGGTCAGTCAATCCGGAAAATTTCAAGATGCGCAGTTGCAAAAACCATCAAGCGCTCTGATGAAACTGGCTCTCATGTGGACCGCCACAGGAAAGGAAGACCCAGAGTCACCTCTGCCGCAGAGGATAAGTTCATTAGAGTTAACTGCACCTCAGATTGCAGGCCAAATAAATGCTTCGCGGAGTTCAAGTAACAGACACATCTCAACATCAACTGTTCAGAGGAGATTGCGTGAATCAGGCCTTCATGGTCGAATTGCTGCAAAGAAACCACTATAAAGGACATCAATAAGAAGAAGAGACTTGCCAAGAAACACGAGCAATTGACATTAGTCCTTTGGTCTGATGAGTCCAAATTTGAGATTTTTTGTTCCAACCGCCGTGTTTTTGTGAGACACAGAGTAGGTGAATGGATGATCTCCGCATTTGTGTTTCCCACCGTTAAGCATGGAGGAGGAGGTGTGATGGTGTGGGGGTGCTTTGCTGGGTACACTGTCTGTGATTTAATTAGTATTCAAGGCACACTTAACTAGCATGGCTACCACAGCATTCTGCAGCGATACGCCATCCCATCTGGTTTGGGCTTAGTGGGACTATCATTTGTTTTTCAACAGGACAATGACCTAACACGCCTCCAGGCTGTGTAAGGGCTATTTGACCAAGAAGGAGAGTAATGGAGTGCTGCATCAGATGACCTGGCTTAAAAATCACCGACCTCAACCCAAATTAGATGGTTTGGGATGAGTTGGACCGCAGAGTGAAGGAAAAGCAGCCAACAAGTGCTCAGCATATGTGGGAACTCCCTTAACGACTGTTGGAAAAACATTCCAGGTGAAGCTGGTTGAGAGAATGCCAAGAGTGTGCATAGCTGTCATCAAGGCAACGGGTGGCTACTTTGAAGAATCTCTATTATAAAATATATTTTGATTTGTTTAACATTTTTTGGTTACTACATGATTCCATATGTGTTATTTCATAGTTTTGATGTCTTCACTATTATTCTACAATGTAGAAAATAGTAAAAAAGAAAAATATATAATTTAAATGTGTAGGTGTGTCCAAACTTTTGACTGGTACTGTATATTGAATCAATATTTGACCCATACTGTTTTAGATCGATATACTATAATATAGTCCAAAGGACATTCTTCTCCTATATCAGAGATCATCATTTAGATTCAGCCGCAGGCCAATTGTTTCTTGAGCGCATGGTCAGGGTGACAGAACATAATTACAAATCATTTGTAGACTGCAAATTGACCGCAAGAAGCCCAGATATATTATTTGACTAAAACATAATCATTTCCAACCTTGCATTTGTAAACGATCACATACCGTGCCATCAAAAAGTATTCACATCGCTTGACTTTTTTTGTTGTTGTTACTGCCAGAATTGAAAATGAATTAAATTTAGATTTTGTCACTGGCCTACACACAATACCCCATAGGGCTCTATTTTTATAAACCTAACGCAATGGTGAATCTAAGTGCAGGCGGTAGCGCTATAGGTTCAGGGATGTGTCGAGACTTGGCCCCTCACTGACCAATCAGAACGTGCTCCATGGCGAAATATGTGGTTGCTTCAGGTTGTGTATTTACGGTCTTTTATGTATCTATCTGTATAACTCCAATTCCAATGTTAGTCCGTTATAGTTTGTTAAATGACTTACAGAAACGAAATAACAAAATGTAGACCTATCCCATCTTTGATAAATAGGTTAACTTGAACCCATTTGCAGTCCACATTGTTCTAAGTAATTGCATGGCTTCAATAAAATTCACACTGATAGGGGCTAGGCCTAATGTAAATTACATTATGGCTGAGCATGGACATTGTCAATAAGCAAGAATAAATTAATTATTGATAAGGCCTAAAAAGAGAACTAATAATTCTAATTAATTTCGAAACAAAAGGAAACAACAACAACAACAAAGGCTAGGTCACATTTACAGGCACCATCATTTCTCCCCGTGGGCATGTAATATTAAAACAACACAAACTAGGAGGCTTTTACGCACATCCAAAACTGGACCTGCATGGCTAAAATAGTGGGGAGTATTTTTTCTTAAAACTGCGTTGTTGGTTAAGGGCTTGTAAGTACTGTAAGAATTTCACTGTAAGGTCTACTACACCTGTTGTATTCGGCGCATGTGACAAATCAAATTTGATTTGATTTAATAAAGTTTAACATTATTTTTCAATGACTACCTCATCTCTGTACCCCACACATACAATTATCTGTAAGGTCCCTCAGTCGAGCAGTGAATTTCAAACACAAAGACCATAGAGGTTTTCCAATGTCTCGCAAAGAAGCATTTGTAAATGGGTAAAAAAAAGCTGACATTGAATATCCCTTCGAGAATGGTGGTTATTAATTACCCAGTCACTACAAAGATACAGGCGTCCTTCCTAACTCAGTTGCCGGAAAGGAAGAAAACCTCGCAGAGATTTCACCATGAGGCCAAGGGTTACTTTAAAACCATTACAGAGTTTAATGACTGTGATGGGAGAACACTGATGGTTGATCAACAACATTGTAGTTACTCAAAAATACTAATCTAAGAAGGAAGGCTGTACAGAATAAAAAATATTCTAAAACATGCATCCTGTTTGCAACAAGGAACTAAAGTAAAACTGCCAAAAAAATGTGGCAAAGCAATGACGTTTTTGGGAAGAGATTTTTGATGTACCGATTCCATGGTACACAAGATTCAAGACTTTGTGCTTTTCAGCTAAAATTATTGTACATAATTCTTGCCACCAACAAGATGTTGAATATTTGAGGCATACAATCATCGCAACTCTGCATATTTTGTTGTGAGGATACAGAAGCAATAGACCATTTATTTTGGTATTGCCCTCAGGTAGCCTGTTTCTGCTCTCAGGTTCAGGAATGTCTGAAAATGTATAACATTGATCTAAAATTGACCCTAGAAATAGTACTGTTAGGAGATCTGGAGAGACTGGGTCAGTCAATTACTGATATACTAATACTCTTAGTAAAAGTATTTATCTTCAGCTCGCAATCTGTGGATTCTATTCGATTAGTATGTATGTATTAAATGTATTAAATTGTATGTTAAACATCACAGCATAGTTGAAAGATATATGGTGCGTAGAAATCTGAAGAGGGTGGCCAGCAGAGATAGATGGGAGCGGCTGAGGGTTGGGATGTGGAATTGTAGACAAGTGGGAGTGAAGTTGCTGGGCAGGGGATAGAATGCCGGTCAAAGATAAAATTTAAAAAATAAAGTCAAAATAAAACATAACAAAAGTAAGTTTAAATGATACTGAGGGGCAGTGTTGTTACAGCTAATGCCTGGTTGCCTGAGGCTGATGCCGTGCAGGTGTTTGTACACGCATATACACACACTCTCATTCAAATGCACACACGGACACACATGCACTCAAATATATTCAGTTGGCTGTTATGATTTTCGTTGTCCTTGAAGTCTTTTGTTTTTTGCATTGTTGTTTTCTGTTTTCCTTTGTCTTTCTCTTTTTTTCTGTTTTGTTCATTTTGTTGGTTGTTGGTGCATTGGGTGACGGGGGGCTTGGGGTGGGGAATGGAATTGTGTGGGGGGATTCTACATGTAACCAAAAAGGGTTCTTCAAAGGGTTCTCCTATGGGGACAGCCAAAGAACCCTTTTAGGTCCTTGACTGTGTCATAAAAAACGCTTTTGTACTCTATACAAAAATTGCATCTGATTCTGTTGGTGCAAATTATTCAGAATGCGGCAGCCCGCCTGGTGTTCAACCTTCCCAAGTTCTCCCATGGCACCTCGCTTCTCTGTACACTCCATTGGCGTCCAGTCGAAGCTCGCGGTACTTGCCTACGGAGCAGCAAGAGGAACTGCCCCTCCCTACTTTTCATGCTATGCTTAAACCCTACACCCCAACCCGAGCACTCCATTCTGACACCTCTGGTCTCTTGGCCCTCCCACCCTTACAGGTTTTCAGCTCCCGCTCAGCCCAGTCAAAACTTTTCTCTGTTCCTAGTGGTGGAACGTGTTTCCCCCTGAAGCTATGACAGCGGAGTCCCTGCCCATCTTACAAAAACATCTGAACCCCTACCACTTCAAAGAGTATCAAATCAAATCAAATTGTATTTGTCACATACACATGGTCAGCAGATGTTAATGCGAGTGTAGCGAAATACTTGTGCTTCTAGTTCCGACCATGCAGTAATAACTAACAAGTAATCTAACCTAACAATTTCACAACAAATACCTTATACATGTATTTGAATATATGAATGAGCGATGGCCGAACGGCATAGGCAATATGCAGTAGATGGTATAGAGTACATCTACTGACTCTTGCCTATGCCATTCTGCAATCGCTCATTCATATATTTTTATGTACATATTCTTATTCATTCCTTTACACTTGTGTGTATAAGGTATTTGTTGTGAAATTGTTAGGTTAGATTACTTGTTAGATATTACGGCATGGTCGGAACTAGAAGCACAAGCATTTTGCTACACTCGCATTAACATCTGCTAACCATGTATCTTAAATAATCCTACAGCACCCCGACACTCCAACCACCAAAACAAAAAACTATGCCTTTCGTGAACTAACACTCGCACTCGACTTTTTTTTTTTACTAGCTCTTGACTTTGCTAATAGCTACTTTATTGAAGAAAAATGTAATTACTATGATTGTGAGATGTGCTTGTCCCACCTATTTTAAGATGAATGCACTAATTGTAAGTCGCTCTGGATAAGAGTGCATGCTAAATTACTAAAAAGTAAATGTAAAATGTCAGAATGTCCTGAATCGACCCTCTTAAAGTGTGATGATGTTTGCACTGAGTTATAAGTCATTTCACCCTTTTAAACAACCTTCATTGTCAATATTCAGCAGTCTTATGGCTGTGAGCTCATTTTTCATAAGTGAATAATCCCATGCCCTGTGCCCAGAGGCTTGGCATCACTCAGCTGACTGGCATTTTCACACCATCACTGCTTTTTACTGTTCAGCTGGGACTTGGAAGGCTATGGTGGATGATTCATGCCGTTTCCTTTCTCCAGCGTGCTAGCTCTTTTAAGTAGACTGATATAATCCACTCTGTAGTGCATCCCAGTGGAAAGCATGCCTGCAGGCTTGATAGAGGCCTGATACAGGGCTGATACAGAGCTGACACGCCCATACACCACCCCACAACACCCACAAGGTTAATGTGAATGAGAGATCAATTGTGAAGGTCACAACCGCTGGCTAAATCCTGCCCTCTCAGTCTGGCATGGAGTCAGCTGTGTTTTAGAGATGGTGATGCTTACTAATACGCGTGTGTGTGTTCAGGAGGGAAGAGGATGCTCTGAGGGAGCCTGATTGAGAGTCTCAGGTCTGAGTAGTGAACTCTTCTCTTGGCCCGTCTCATCCCCATGTCTTTCTGTGTGTGACAGCCTTCGCACACTCACTGCCAAGCTCCCGGCTCATTTTTTACAGACGACAGGAGAGGAGAGCTATCCCCCTGAATTACTGACACACTCCAACCAGTCCTGACTGACTCACTGCAGCCAGCCAGGGGATTCACTCCCACCCAGCCCGTGTGATTGGTGGATGGCCCAGCAACCTGGACGTGACAGTGGGCAGTGTAGTATGTTTGGTGGTGGAGGGACTGGAGCCGGAGGGAGGGGAGTGTACTTAATTAGATTTAGAATTTGGTGGGTGCTTATATTTGTCCTATTTCACACATGTACAAGTGTGTATTAATTGGAAATGTGTTTTTCTTCATTTACCAACTACCCCTGAGACACCCTCAGACAGTGGGGTCACGGGCCAGGGTCTGCCATTACCAAAAGCGACCCTGGAGCAATTAGGGTTTAAGTGCCTTTCTCAAGGGCACATCAGCAGATTGTTCACCTTGTCAGCTCAGCGATTCAAACTACTAGATTTTTTGGTTACTTGCCCAATGCTCTAACTGCTATGCTATCTATCTTTACCAGGCACTTCCTGTGCTTGTTCCTGAGCTGCTATCCAGCTGAACACCACTCAGCCACCTAGTTCCCTATTGGACAGGAAGTGTGTGTAGGTGTGTGAGCACCATTCAGTGTGTAGAGACTTTTAATGGTCCTATTTGTCCCGCCTGGTTCCTCTTCACTCAGTAGGTCATTCCATGACAATTAGGCCGCTACTGCACTCTCCTGCTCTGCTCACCCCATCCCACACGTTACAGGTATTTAACCTCCCATTTGCTTTGATTGGAAAATGATGGCAGTCTGAAAATTGACGCTCTCGCAGGGTAGAAAGTGTAGGGAGGCACAATGGGGCTGAGAGCACGGAGCGGAGTCGCTAGCCAAGAGGACAGGAGCCCTGTGACAGCTACAAAGAGTTTTTCAGCAAACAAAGGGACAGTGTGTTTCAGTTGCCTCTGCTTTCTTTAAGCGATTGGCCCTCCAACAGCCACAGATCTTAGCGGTCTTACACTGCAACTTCTCTGGAGATAGCGAGCCTTCACACTAACACAGCACAGCGCTAATTCAAACACATCAACCTCTCACTCTTGAACACCACAATTATCATTCAGCAACCTTCACATTTAGGCACTGACAACTTTTATTCTAACTCAGCAACTCACACTGTATAATAACTCTGTATAATACCCGGCTGTTTCTACATTGGAGGATCAGTGGAGGAGTAGTGATATTTACCAGGAGCCTGTCAGAGCAGAGGTGCAGCCCTGGTCATTTGTATGGATTCTGGAGTTTACCTGCACTGTGCTGTGGTATCCAACCCAACAGGAGAAGCAGCTTGTCTTGAGCAGTGGGCAGGATGACATGCATATGAATGTGAATAGCAGCAGAGAGAGGGAGACCCTGTTAAAGCTGAGGCTTTAGGGTAGACGCGAAGCCAGGAGGCAGACAGACAAACAGATGGACAGGCCTAGAGCCCAGGCAGGCAGTGGAGCAGACAGATTGTGCGGCGTAGTGAACACGCTCGGCCTACCAAAGAGAAGAGCAGGCGATAGACAAACGGCACAGACACGCCAGCTCTGTCAGCCCAGCCACTCACACAGATATGCACGCTCCTGTATATTTATAAAGCTCAGATAGATGTGTGGTAAATAGGATAAAGCTAGAGATGACTTTCTCACTGGGGTGGATGAAAACCTCCCTCCCTCTCCCCCCCATCTCCTTTTCCCTATCAGTCTGTCAGAGTGGAATGTTATTTCTGTTCTGATCCCCCCACCACTACAACCACCACCACACACACCCCTCCTAGACAGGTCCTGCTCTGTTTACCCCAGCTGCTCCTCTCTGAAGGATGGATGAGATTGTGAAGTTTCAGAGGAGTTTGTGTGTGTGTGTGTGTGTGTGTGTGTGTGTGTGTGTGTGTGTGTGTGTGTGTGTGTGTGCGTGTGCGTGTGCGTGTGGCGTGTGCGTGTGTGTGTGTGTGTGTGTGTGTGTGTGCCCGTGTGTGCCCGTGTGTGGATGTATGTGTGTGGTCTCATGTTTTTATATGTCTATGCAGATATATGTCTGCATGCAAATTATTTAGCGAGAGCACTTGATGTATTCTCTCAGTGGTGTTGACATAGAGTACATATACATATGTTTACATATACACTACCGTTCAAAAGTTTGGGGTCACTTAGAAATGTCCTTGTTTTTGAAAGAAAAGCAAATTTTTTGTCCATTAAAATAACATCAAATTGATCAGAAGTACAGTGTAGACATTGTTAACCTCTAACGAGCCTCTACCCCGGGTCCGGGATCACCCCCACCCCCCCACACACTGATTAGCATAGCTAGCATAGCTTCACAAGTAGATAGTAGCATCTAAATATCATTAAATCACAAGTCCAAGACACCAGATGAAAAGTACAGATCTTGTGAATAAAGCCACCATTTCAGATTTTTAAAATGTTTTACAGGGAAGACAAAATATGTAAATCTATTAGCTAAACACGTTAGCAAAATACACCACTTTTCTAACTCCATCAGTTTCTTACTACTTCAGGTGCTATCACCAATTCGGCTAAACTAAGATATTGATAGCCACTAACCAAGAAAAACCTCTTCAGATGACAGTCTGATAACATATTTATGGTATAGGATAGGTTTTTGTTAGAAAAAAGTGCATATTTCAGGTAGAAATCACAGTTTACAATTGCACCGACCATCACAAGACGACTAGAATTACTATAGAGAGCAACGTGTATGACCAATTTACTCTTAATAAAACATTTCATAAGAATAGACAAAGCATAGCAATGGAAAGACCCAGATCTTGTGATTCCAGACAATATTTCAGATTTTCTAAGCGTTTTTACAGCGAAAACACAATAAATCGATAAGTTAGCATACCACATGTGAAAACGTTACCAGAGCATCGATTCCAGCCAAAGAGCGCATATACGTAATCACCGCCAAAATATATTAATTTTTTCACTAACCTTTTCAGAATTCTTCCGATGACACTCCTGTAACATCATTTTACAACATACATATACAGTTTGTTCGAAAATGTGCATATTTAGCCATACAAAACCGTGGTTACACAATGAAAATACTAGGAAATCAAGCCTCAAAATGTCTGACGTCATCTTTCAGAGTGATCTAGTTTAATTGAAAGCTAATCATATACTTGACTAAAAAATACAGGGTTGACAGGAATCGAAAGACAAATTAGTTCTTAATGCAATCGCTGATTTACATTTTTTAAATTATCCTTACTTTTCAATACAGGTTGCGCCAAGCGAAGCTATAGCAAACAAGATGGCGAACATAAACGTTTAACATTTATCGACAGAAACACGATTATCATCATAATTGTTCTTACTGTGAGCTGTTTTCCATCAGAATCTTGGGCAAAGAATCCTTTCTTGGGTCGAATCTCTCTTTTGGTCGATAGATGTCCTCTGTCCTTCGAAATATCCACTAACGATCGAACGGGACCCGAAACGTGTCCAAAGTTTCAGAGTGCACGACAAAGAAATTCTCAAAATCGCACTAAACGGATATAAATTGCTATAAAACGGTTCAAATTAACTACATTATGATGTTTTTAACAACTATAACGACTAAAACATGACCGGAGAAATATCACTCTCTAAACAACGATTTGGAAGGAGGCAGGTCTGATGTCCATTTTGCGCATGACGCATGCAGGAAGAGAGCGGTACTTCTACGTTTTCGTGTTTTATAGTGGCTCTGATTGCGCAATCGAATCCATTCAAAACGTGATGACGTACTGACACCCAGAGGAAGACGTAGGCAGTGTCGGTTTCTCTATAGCATCTACTGGCACCTTAAAACCGATCCCAGATCAGGGGTAAAAATTTCTGAAATCTGACTCCCTGTCAGGAAAAGTGATGTAGAAGTAGTTCTGTACCACTCAGAGACAAAATTCCAACGGCTATAGAAACTAGAAAGTGTTTTCTATCCAATAATAACAATATATGCATATTGTACGATAAGAATTGAGCACGAGGCAGTTTAATTTGGAGACCAAAAAATGCTAATGCGGAACAGCACCCCCTATAGTTGCAAGAAGTTAATGTTGACTATTGTAGCTGGAAACGGCTGATTTTTAATGGGATATCTACATAGGCTTACAGAGGCCCATTATCAGCAACCATCACTCCTGTGTTCCAATGGCACGTTGTGTTAGCTAATCCAAGTTAATCATTTGAAAAGGCTAACTGATCATTAGAAAACCCTTTTGCAATTATGTCAGCACAGCTGAAACTTGTCCTGATTAAAGAAGCAATGAAACTGGCCTTCTTTAGACTAGTTGAGTATCTGGAGCATCAGTATTTGTGGGTTCGATTACAGGCTCAAAATGGCCAGAAACAAAGACCTTTCTTCTGAAACTCGTCAGTCTATTCTTTTTCTGAGAATTGTATCATTTTTTTTACCATTATTTAACTAGGCAAGTCAGTTAAGAACAAATTCTTATTTTCATTGACGGCCTAGGAACAGTGGGTTAACTGCCTTGTTCAGGTGCAGAACAACAGATTTTTACCTTGTCAGCTCGAGGATTTGATCTTGCAACCTTTCGGTTACTAGTCCAACGCTCTAACCACTAGGCTTCCTGAAATGAATGCTATTCCATGCGAGAAATTGCCAAGAAACTGAAGATCTCGTACAACGCTGTGTACTACTCCCTTCACAGAACAGTGCAAACTGGCTCTAACCAGAATAGAAAGAGGAGTGGGAGGCCCCTGTGCATAACTGAGAAAGAGGACAAGTACATTAGAGTGTCTAGTTTGAGAAACAGACGCCTTACAAGTCCTCAACTTGCAGCTTCATGAAATAGTACCCGCAAAAACACCAGTCTCAACTTCAACAGTGAAGAGGCGACTCTGGGATGCTGGCCTTCTAGGCAGAGTTGCAAAGAAAAAGCCATATCTCAGACCGGCCAATAAAAATAAACGTTTAAGATGGGCAAAAGAACATAGACACTGGACAGAGGAACTCTGCCTAGAAGGCCAGCATCCCGGAGTCGCCTCTTCACGGTTGACGTTGAGGCATATATATATATATATATATATATAGCATATACATAGCATATACATAGCATATATATAGCATATTTAGACCTGTCACATCTCCCGCTGATATACATATCCTCCTCCTACAGTGTGGATATCAGAGATGTGACCGGTCTAAATATGCTATATGCTGTATATGCTATACAAATTCTCAGTCTTAGGTCAGTTAGCGTCACCACTTTATTTTAAGAATGTGAAATGTCAGAATAATCGTAGAGGGAATGATTTATTTCAGCTTTTATTTCTTTCATCACATTCCCAGTGGGTCAGAAGTTTACATACACTCAATTAGTATTCGGTAGCATTGCCTTTAAATTGTTTAACTTGGGTCAAACTTTTCAGGTAGCCTTCCACCCATAAGTTGGGTTAATTTTGTCACATTCCTCCTGACAGAGCTGGTGTAACGGAGTCAGGTTTGTAGGCCTCCTTGCTTGCACACGCTTTTTCAGTTCTGCCCAGAAATTTTCTTTAGGATTGAGGTCAGGGCTTTGTGATAGCCACTCCAATACCTTGGCTGTGTTGTCCTTAAGCCGTTTTGCCACAACTTTGGAAGTATGCTTGGGGTCATTGTTCATTTGGAAGACCCATTTAAGACCAAGCTTCAACTTCCTGACTGATGTCTTGAGATGTTGTTTCAATATATCCACATAATTTTCCTGCCTCATGATGCCATCTATTTTGTGAAGTGCACCAGTCGCTCCTGCAGCAAAGCACCCCCACAACATGATGCTGCCACCCCCATGCTTCACGGTTGGGATGGTGTTCTTCGGCTTGCAAGCCTCCCCCTTTTTCCTCCTAACATAACGATGGTCATTATGACCAAACAGTTCTATTTTTGTTTCATCAGACCAGAGGACATTTCTCCAAAAAGTACGATCTTTGTTCACATGTGCAGTTGCAAACCGTAGTCTGGCTTTTTATGGCGGTTTTTGAGCAGTGGCTTCTTCCTTGCTGAGCGGCCTTTCAGGTTATGTCGATATAGGACTTGTTTTACTGTGGATATAGATACTTTTGTACCGGTTTCCTCCAGCATCTTCACAAGGTCCTTTGCTGTTGTTCTGGGATTGATTTGCACTTTTTGCCACAAAGTACATTAATCTCTAGGAGACAGAACGCGTCTCCTTCCTGAGCGGTATGACGGCTCTACGTTATGTCCCATGGTGTTTATACTTGCGTACTATTGTTTGTACAGATGAACGTGGTACCTTCAGGCATTTGGAAATTGTTCCTAAGGATGTACCAGACTTATGGAGGTCTACAATTATTTTTCTGAAGTCTTGCTTTTCTTTAGATTTTCCCATGATGTCAAGCAAAGAGGCACTGAGTTTGAAGGTAGGGCTTGAAATACATCCACAGGTACACCTCCAATTGACTCAAATTATGTATATTAGCCTATCAGAAGCTTCTATAGCCATGACATCATTTTCTGGAATTTTCCAAGGTGTTTAAAGGCACAGTCAACTTCGTGTATGTAAACTTCTGACCCACTGGAATTGTGATACAGTGAATTATAAGTGAAAAATCTGTATGTAAACAATTTTTGGAAAAAATTACTTGTGTCATGCACAAAGTAGATGTCCTAACTGACTCCTAACGAGTTTTAATGACTCCAACCTAAGTGTATGTAAACTTCCGACTCCAACTGTATATGCTATATATATATATGTAAACATTTTGTACCTATGTCATGTCAGTCTTAAGAGAGTAAAACAAAGTGTGTATGAGAGCAGAGAGGAGATGGCAGGAGAGAGAGAGACAGAGAAGAGCGAACACGCTCCAGGTGGAATGGGCTGTCTCTTTCTATCTTACTCTTTCCTTGACAATAATTTGAATAAAATTACAGAAAACAAAGTTTTCACTGACTGAGATGATGTGGGCTGTCTAAAGTGTTTGTGTGGAAGTCATGGTAGGGGATTCTTTCTCCTCCCTTCCTCGGTCAGACTATTCCTGAATGATAAGACGCCAGGTTAGAATCGATATGAAGCCTCACCACTAGAGGGTGCTTTTTCAGTGGTGCTGATAAACAGGTGACTGTGGTATTGCATAATAGGAAGTGGCTACAGGAAGTAATTTTAAAAGCCAATCTCTCATTTAGAAAACAGCCTGTTGCCATCGATATGAGTCGAGAAACATTTATTCTACTGTGAAAATTTACTACAAAGTTGAAATACACTGCTAAAAAAAAAGGGAACACTAAAATAACACATCCTAGATCTGAATGAATGAAATATTCTTATTAAATACTTTTTTCTTTACATAGTTGAATGTGCTGACAACAAAATCACACAAAAATTCTCAATGGAAATCAAATGTATCAACCCATGGAGGTCTGGATTTTGGAGTCACACTCAAAATTAAAGTGGAAAACCACACTTACAGGCTGATCCAACTTTGATGTAATGCTCCTTAAAACAAGTCAAAATGAGGCTCAGTAGTGTGTGTGGCCTCCACGTGCCTGTATGACCTCCCTACAACGCCTGGGCATGCTCCTGTGAGGTGGTGGATGGTCTCCTGAGGATCTCCTCCCAGAACTGGACTAAAGCATCCGCCAACTCTTGGACAGTCTGTGGTGCAAGCGTGGCGTTGGTGGATGGAGCGAGACATTGATGTCCAGATGTGCTCAATTGGATTCAGGTCTGGGGAACGGGCGGGCCAGTCCATAGCATCAATGCCTTCCTCTTGCAGGAACTAATGACACACTCCAGCCACATGATGTCTAGCATTGTCTTGCATAGGAGGAACCCAGGGCCAACCGCACCAGCATATGGTCTCACAAGGGGTCTGAGGATTCATCTCGGTACCTAATGGCAGTCAGGCTACCTCTGGCGAGCACATGGAGGCTTTGCGGCCCCAAAGAAATGCCACCCCACACCATGACTGACCCACCGCCAAACCGGTCATGCTGGAGGATGTTGCAGCAGCAGAACGTTCTCCACGGCGTCTCCAGACTCTGTCACGTCTGTCACATGTGCTCAGTGTGAACCTGCTTTCATCTATGAAGAGCACAGGGCGCCAGTGCGAATTTTGCCATCTTGGTGTTCTCTGGCAAATGCCAAACGTCCTGCACGGTGTGGGGCTGTAAGCACACCCCCACTGTGGACGTCGGCCTCATACCACCCGCATGTGAGTCTGTTTCTGACCGTTTGAGCAGACACATGCACATTTGTGGCCTGCTGGAGGTCATTTTTGCAGGGCTCTGTGCAGTGCTCCTCCTGCTCCTCCTTGCACAAAGGCGGAGGTAGCGTCCTGCTCCTGGTTGTTGTTGCCCTCCTACGGCCTCTCCACGTCTCCTGATGTACTGGCCTGTCTCCTGGTAGCGCCTCCATCTCTGGACACTACGCTGACAAACACAGCAACTTCTTGCCACAGCTCGCATTGAGATGTGCCATCCTGGATGAGCTGCACTACCTGAGCCACTTGTGTGGGTTGTAGACTCCGTCTCATGCTACCACTAGAGTTGAAAGCACCGCCAGCATTCAAAAGTGACCAAAACATCAGCCAGGAAAGCATAGGAACTGAGAGTGTCTGTGGTAACCACCTGCAGAACCACTCCTTTATTGGGGTGTCTTGAAAATTGCCTATAATTTCCACCTGTTGTCTATTCCATTTGCACAACAGAATGTGAAATGTATTGTCATCAGTGTTGTTTCCTAATGGACAGTTTGATTTCACAGAAGTGTGATTGACTTGAGTTACATGTTGTTGTTAAGTGTTCCCTTTATTTTTTTGAGCAGTGTAGGTATATTTTAGTCATAAAGTCAGTCTCATCCAAAACAACATTTTGTGAGACTTATAGCTGTGGCTGCATCACAACGTAAATGAAGGTTGGGTTTGTTTCAACCCTGCCACAATGCCCACAGCTGGCAGCACAAAAGCAATAAATTCAGAGTGCAAACTGCACACGACCAATCACAAGGCCGTGGTAAATTTGGGTGGACTTTTGATATCTCTATGGCTTCTTGCTCTCTCTACTTCCGGCGCCGATAGAGATGGCAGCCTCGCTTCGCGTTCTGGAAAAGCAGTATTTTGTTTTTTTACGTGTTATTTCTTACATCGGTACCCCGGTAATCTTAGGTTTCATACATACAGTCGGGAA
>NC_036860.1:51074841-51091898 GCF_002910315.2 Salvelinus sp. IW2-2015 | reverse complement strand
GGTCAGCGCTTCGGAGACGGCACATCGCGCATCCACTCCCTAGATACTACTCGCCAATGTCCAGCTCTTGACAATAAGGTTGATAAATTCAGCACGGTAGCATCCAGAGAGACATCAGGGATTGCAAACGTGGCTCTGCTTCACGGAAACATGGCTAAAGCGTCAAGGGGAACGCTAACGGAGTCGGTGCAGCCAGACTGTTTCTCCAGCATCGCGCCGACAAAACAACACTCTTTCCGGTATAAGAAGAGGCGGGGGTATGCCTTAATGATTAACGAAAGTGGTGACCATCATAATAAACACATCAAAAACTCAAGTCCGTTCTGTTCACCTGATCTAGAACTCCTACACAATCAAATGTCGACCGCATTATCTACCAAGGAATCTCGTCAATCATAATCACAGCCGTAGACATTCCCCCCAAGCAGACACATCGATGGCCCTGAACGAACTTTATCTGACTACTTTGTAAACTGGAAAATACCACACTACCCTGAGGCTGCATTATCGTAGCGGCCGGATTTTAACAAGGCTAATACTAAAAACAAAAAACTCCCTTAATGTCTAGCAGCATATCGATTTGTGCTACCAGCGGCTGGAAAAACACTGCGACCATTGCTACACTAATTCCCGACTCTTACAAGCCCTCCCCCGCCCCCCTTATCGAAAAAGCTGACCACGACCGCATTTGTGATTCCTGCACTACAAACAGAAACTCAAACAACAAGCTCCCGCGTCTCAGGTCTGTTCAACGCTGTCCGACCAATCTGAATCCACGCTTCAAGACTGCTTCCGATTCACGCGGATTGGAATATAGTCCGCATCGCGTCCAACAACCAATATTGACGAATATGCATTCGGTGAGCGAGTTCATTAGGGAAAGTGCATTGAACGATGTCGTACCACAGCAACATAAAAAACATTCCCAAAACCAGAAAACCGTGGCATTGACGCAGCTTCAGTTCGCGTGAAACTGAAAGCGCGAACACGTGCCTTTTAACCAGCGGCAAGGTGACCGGAAGCATGTACCGAATACAAACAGTGTAGCCTATTCTCTCCGCAAGCAAACTCAAACAGGCTAAGTCTCAGTACAGAGACAAAAATCGAGTCGAAATTCATACAGCTCCAGACACGAAGAGTATGTTGCAAGGGTCTACCAGTCAATCACGGATTACAAAAAGAAAACCAGCCCCGTCGAGGACCAGATGTCTTGCTCCCAGACAGGCTAAAAACTTTTCCTGCCCGCTTTGAGGACAATACAGTGCCACTGACCACGGCCCCCTACCAAAACCTGCCGGCTCTCCCTTCCACTCAGCCGAGGTAGTAAAACATTTAAACGTTTAACCCGCGCAAGGCTGCAGCCCAGACGGGCATTCCCAGCCGCGTCCTCAAGAGCATGCGCAACCAGCTAGCTGGTGTGGTACGGACATGTATTCAATCATCCTTATTCCCAGTCTGCTGTTCCCACTATGCGTTCAAGAGGGCCACCATTGTTCCTTTCCTCAAGATAAGCTAAGGTCAACTGAAGCCAAACGACTATCGCCCCGTAGCACTCACTTCCGTCATCATGAAGTGCTTGAGAGACTATCAAGGACCATATCACCCTCCACCCTACCGACACCCAGACCCACTCCAATTTGCTTACCAGCCAAAGGTCCACCAGGACAGACGCATCGCAAACCACACTGCCACACTGCCCTAACCATCTGACAAGAGGAATACCATGTGCAAGAATGCTGTTCATCCGATTACAGCTCAAAGCATTTACACCATAGTACCTCCAAAACTCGTCATCAAGCTCGGACCCTGGGTCTCGGACCCCGCCCTGTGCAACGGGTCCTGACTTCCTGACGGGCCGCCCCCAGGTGTTTATAGTGAGGTAGGTAACAAACATCTCCACCCCTGATCCTCAACACTGAGGCCCCACAAGGCTGCGATTCTGAGCCCTCTCCTGTACTCCCATGTTATCACCCACGATGCGTGCCAGTACACGCCTCCAAACTCGCATCATCAAGTTTGCGGATGACACTACAGTGTATGCGCTTGATCACCAACAAATCACGAACGCCTTACAGGGAGGAGGTAGGCCCTCGGAGTGTTTGTTGTCAGGACAAAATAACCTCATACTCAACGTCAACAAAACAAGTGAGATGATTGTGGTATGCTTCAGAAACAGCAGAGGAACACCCCCCTATCCACAATCGACCGGGTCAGTAGTTAGAAGTGGAAAGTTTTAAGTTCCTCGAGTGGTACAACATCACGGACAAACTGAATTGGGCCCACCCACACAGACAGCGTTGTGAAGAAGGCGCAGCAGCGCCTCTTCAACCTCAGGAGGCTGAAGAATTCGCTTGTCACCAAAAGCATCTCACAACTTCTACAGATGCACAATCAGATGCATTCCTTCCCTTCGGGCTTATCACTCGCCTGTACGGCAACTGCTCCGCCCACCATCCGTAAGGCTTCTCTTCCAGAGGCTGATTGAGGTCTGCAGAACCGCATCAACCAGGCGGCAACTACCTGCCCTCCAAATTGACCCTACACCACCCGATGTCACAGGAAGCCATAAAGATCATCAAGCGACAACAACCACTCCAAGCCACTGCCTGTTCACCCCCGGCTATGCAGTCCAGAAGGCGAGTCAGACACCGAGTGCATCAAAGCAGGGACGAGAGACTGAAAGACAAGCTTCTATTCAAGGCCATCAGACCGTTAAATCAGCCACCACTGAACATTAGCGGCCCTGCCAACATACTGGACTCAACTCCAGCCACTTTAAAAATGGGAATGATTGGAAAATTATGTTAAAAATGTAACCACCTAGCACTTCTTTAAGCAATGCCACTAATACAATGTTTACATACCCCTACATACCATGCTCATATGTCATATACTTACTCTATGATCATCTACTGCTATCTTGCCATCTTTATGCAAATACATGTACCACATAGCCACTTTAAACTATGCCCTTTAATGTTACATACCTACACGTACTCATCTCATATGTATATTACCGTACTCTATACCATCTACTGCATTCTGCCATGCCGTTCTGTTAACCACCTACTCCATCCATATATCTTTATGTACATATCTTATCCTTCACCTTGTGTGTGTGTGTAAGGTCGTAGCGTTGAATTGTTTAGTTAGATTACTGTTGGTTATTACTGCATTGGTCGGAACTCAGAAGCACAAGCATTTCGCACACTCGAGCATTAACATCTGCTAACCATGTGTATGTGACTCAATTAAATTTACTTTTGATTATATTGATTTGATTTGGACTATTAGGGACTCATTTCGGTAAATTACACAATGTACATCGGACCAATTGTAGAAAATTCAATAGCTCCAAAATTTCTAAGTAGAAAAAAATTAGAAAATAACACAAGGAATTAGAATACATCCAATGAAGTAACCGATAACTTTGGCTATATACACTGGGTTACAAGTACCAAGTCGATGTGCAGGGCCTGCTTCACCTCATTGGTTTTGTCTTTTCGACCCACGGTTATTTATCATCTATTGTCGCTTCTGGATGTCTGCCTATGCTTGAGCGGGCCTTTCTTCAACCCTGGATGTCTGCCTAGTTGAGGGCCTCTCTTCAACCCTGGAGTCTGGCCTAGTGAGGGGCTCTCTTCAACCCTCGGATGTCTTGCTAGTTGAGCGCTTCGTCTTCAACCCTGGATGTCTGGCCTAGCTTGGGGCCTCTCTTCAACCCTGGATGTCTGCCTACGTTGAGGGCCCCTCACCCCTGTCAGCCCCTCTCAGCCGATGTTTGCTTAGTTGGGGCCTCTCTCTCAACCCTGGATGTTCTTGCCTAGCTTGAGACCTCTCCTTAGCCCGGAGTTTTGCCTAGTTGAGGGCCCCTCTTCAGCCTGAGTCTGCTATTGAGCCGGCCTCTCTTCAGCCCTGGATCGTTCTCTATGAGGGCCTCTCTTTCAACCTGGATGTCGTGCCTAGTTGGGACCGTCGCGGGGCCTCTCTTCAACCCTGGATGTCTGACTATTTCGATCTGAGGAACTCTCGTTCAATGCCACTTGGATGTTCCTTGCTTATTTGAGGACGCTCTCTTCAGCCCTGTCGTGTCTCCTCCCAGTCTGGTACAGGTCTCTCTCTCTCTCTCTCTCTGCTTCTTCTCCTCTCTCTGCTGCTCTCTTCGTCTCTCTCTTCTCTCTCCTCTCCTCTCTCTCCTCTTCTCCTCTCTCTCTCTCTCTTCTGCTCCTTCTCTCACCTCTCTCTCTCTCCTCTCTCTCTCTCTCCTCTCTCTTCTCTCTCTCTCTCTCTCTCTCTCTCTCTCTCTCTCTCCTCTCTCTCTATCTATTCCGACTTTGGCTCCCCTACATCATTCTTTCATACACACATTTTACTGATTGGCTGTTGGACTATTTGATTAGTGGTTCTTGCTATGTTTGTATAATTATTTAGGAACGCTTTTATATGAAGTCGTAGCTCATTTAATATTAGTGTTTAGAGTTGTGTTGGCTACATATCTTAGATTGTTCTGTTAGCTTTGTATGCTCTTAGTGCTGTGTTTTCTTTCATGTTAATTGATAGAGCAAGAAACGAACATGCTGCTGTTGCTCATTTTGCTGTTGTCTACCCTTGGCTTTTACAATGTTGGTGATACTTCTAGAGCCCGTTGCTCTGTGAATGAGGAAATATATGACTGTTTCCCCCTTGTGCCTTGGGAGAAACCACACGCTTGCTTTGTAAATGCACGCGAGAACTCTGCACATTTCTCTCAAACAACATGGGAGAAATCGGACTCTTGCGCTTAACATGTCAGGACTGTTCTCTTGGTGCTTAACCATGTCTCTGGACTTCACACATCTCCTGTAATATGTGGTGTTAAAGACTCTGGTGACTGTGGATTGTCGTTCAAGTGCTGTCTGTAAATCCAAATGCTGTAACCCCCGATATAGACTTGCCATTATCTTGCAGCTTCTACTGTCTGGAAATGTGCAGTCTAACCCAGGCCCTGACATTTTTACCCCTGCCGAATTAAGAAGTCAGAGTGGCATGAAGTTTCTGCATATGAATGTAAGAAGTCTTCTGCCAAAGCTTGATTTTGTGAATATATGGATAAAAACTGCCGACCCTGACGTATTTATGCTTTCTGAAACCTGTCTCAAAAAATCTATTACAGACAAAAATATTGGCATAAATGGTTACAATGTTTTTAGTGCAGATCGTAAATCTAAGGGTGGTGATGTTGCTGTATACGTAAAAGACAAGTTTGTGACGGTCGTTCTGACTTCTGTTACTAAACCTCAGCAATTTGAATATCTGTCTTTGACCTTAAATCTCGGCTCATTTTTAAATATTGTTGTATCTTGTTGTTATATACCTCCATCTGCTACTGCTGGCTCTCTGGATGTTATTTTTGAATTGTTATCACAGCATGTGATCAGAGTTTGTCCTGATGGGTTATCTGAATCAGGACTGGTTAACATCTAGCTCTGATCAACTCTAAATTCTATGCAATACCTATAATCTCACTCAGATTGTCAACAGTGTAACTAGGTTGAATATAAAGTATCCTCTGAAATCCTCTTGGATTAATTTGGTCTTAACCAATACTCCTCATCGTTTTAATGCTTCTGGTACTTTTGCAAATGCCATAAGTGATCACTGTGCTATTGCCTGTGTGAGAGATGGTAAAATTCATAAGCGATCTTCACGTGTCATTACAAAAAGAAACTGGAAGCAGTTTGATATTCAAGGTTTTTATTTAGCATTGAATGGAATAGAATTTAATTAATCCCTGATGTTGAATTAGCCTTTTCTTCGAACTCTGGGTGTTGCTATGACCCAGAAACTGAAAGCAGACCACTACCTTAAATCTACTTCGGAAAATGTAAATAATCCCTCCAAATGTTGGCAAGTAGTGAAAGGTTTGGAGTGCAAAAAAGATACACAGCTTCCCAAACGATTGTTGGTAGACACACAGATTGTAACTGAGAGAACATCTATTCTGAAAGCCTTAAATCATCATTTTCTAGATGCAGGCAGTTTATTTGAAAAGGTTAAAGGTATAAATGAGCCCCCTGTGAATTTACCTGACACCCCGGTGCACTCCTTCGCCAGGTTCTCTTTCTCATCCTCCTCTGTTTCAGAAGTATGTGAAACCCTGAAAGAAATTGATAGAATGATGAACTAGTCTTATAGCTTGAGGGTAAAAGCTGTTCCAGGTCCTGTTGGTTCCAGACTTTTTTTTTTGGTTCCAGACTTGGTGCATCGGTACCGCTTGCCGTGCAGTAGCAGAGAGAACAGTCTATGGCTTGGTTGAGTCTTTGGCAATTATTAGGGCCTTCCTCTGACACCGACTGGTATAGAGGTCCTGAATGGAAGGGAGCTCGGCCCCAGTAATGTACTGGGCTGTACACGCTACCCTCTGTAGCGCCTTGCGGTCGGATGCCAAACAGTTTCCATACTAAGCGGTGATGAAGCTTGTCAAGGTGCTCTCAATGGTGCAGCTGTAGAACTTTTTGAGGATCTGAGGGCCCATGACAACTCTTTTCAGCCTCCTGAGGGGGAAGAACCGTTGTTGTACCCTCTTTTCGACTGTGTTGATGTGTGTGGACCATGATAGTTTGTTGGTGATGTGGAAACGGAGGAACTTGGAAACCAAGGAACTTGAAGCTCTCGACCTGTTCCACAACAGGCCCGTCGATGTGGATGGGGCCGTGCTCGGCCCTCCGTTTCCAGTAGTCCACGATCAGCTCCTTTGTCTTGCTGACGTTGAGGGAGAGGTTGTTGTCCTGGCAACACACTGCCAGGTCTCTGACCTCTTCCCTGTAGGCTGTCTGATCGTTGTTGTGCATCATGAAAATATTGTCTCATTTACATTGTGTTGATTATTGCCGAGAGGGGATTCTTTCTCAAAAACAGAGTAAAGATGGCCTCAAGATGGAGCCTTCTAGAGGACAAAGTAACTAGGCTAATGCACATCGCAAGCTGCTCCAAGGATTTGGACAGTTTTGACTCCCAAGAGCAGCAGCTCACTTTGAGCAGGCCAAGAACCGTCGCAAACACAAGTAAATTAGAGGCAAATGATTGTGTTCTTCAGGCCCAGTCCTAGCAGTTCTGCTGCCACCCTAGGCCAGATCAACATATGCCACCCCTGTGTCATGTATAGTATAAAGATCTGGAATGGATTGATAGATTAGAGTAGAGTAATGATATGTATCATGCACAATTGGTGCATTTCAGTTGAGCTTATTCAGTAGCACTTGGAAACGAAACATTGTTGCCAACTATTCTTTTCGGATAGTTACAATGTTGCAATCACTAGGCAATCAACTGCCTAAAGTAGGACACAGAGTTGTTATCAATAAGCTACATATATCACACATGACACTAGTCACGACCCCACAATAGTTCAAATTACAATAAACATGTATTATCAACCAGTAGAACTGTAAAAAGAGTGAGATATAATTTGTGCTTTCATAAATGCATTGCGCTGGATCATTGTAAAATAATCTTTCTCTCAATGAACCAGCCTTAACCGATTTTGTTTATTTACATATCGAATTTGATTGTCAAACATCAGTTTGATAATTTCTTCATTTTGTGGCCGCAGTCTTAGCGCAGTACAAACATGATTTTTCCTCAGACACACTAACTTGAGCTGTTTAGAGAAAACCAACATTGTTTTTCTGTGAGCTACTGGAATCTGGTTACGTCCTGTCTAGTCCCATCCTTCTTCCTCCATGGGGCCAGTAGGACTGACGTTTCCCCTTTTCCACTGTGTCCACAGGTAGAATGTAAGAAGGCCCAGCCCAAGGAGGTGATGTTCCCACCAGGCACGCGAGGAAGGGCCAGGGGCCTGCCCTACACCATGGACGCCTTCATGCTGGGGATGGGCATGCTGAGTGAGTATGGACCAACACTACTCCAGCACAGTCCAGCACACTACTCAGTTCCACACGGTAACGCACTCCCTAACACTCACTCTCCAATAGCTGTGCTATAGTAAAGGTCTCCATAGATGAATTGGCCAAACCATTGGTTTTTGGATTGCTAGACCTTATGGTATTAGATGGAAACCAATGTGCTGGTGATATAAATAGTCTAACTAATGTCATGTTGTGATAGAGGAAAGGGTACTCAGATTAACTGGGTGGTGCTCCTCATTGAGCTATTCCAAGGTGTGCCATTTCTGTGGCCACAAGTGGTCTATTTTTCTGGCTCTGGTGAGTCCCAGGTGGCCCTGGGCGTAGGCAGCAGGGCACCACATTATCAGGATAAATTAAGAGGAAAATTGGGGTAATGTAAAATGATGGATTCATCACTCCGTCTGTGTAACCCCTGCTGTGGGTAATGACGGGGACACGGAGGGGTGTTATGGGGGGGAGGCATCATCTGTAGGGAGCCAACTGTAGCTCTATCTCTTCTGTCCTCTCCTCTCCCTCATCACCATTCAGCTCCCCATCCCTCTCTCTCGCTCTCTCTCTCTCTCTCTCTCTCTCTATATATATATATATATATATATATATATATATATATATATATACCTCACCTCTCAGCGGTGTTGCTGAGGGCATGACACTGATATCAAACTGATTTTACTGATGGTAAAAGTGAAGGTAACACCCCGTAAGTGGTTCTGTCAGCACCGTAGTTCCCCGTCCAGATTTCTTCAGTTTGAACTATTAAACAAGCGCAGTGAACTTTTCAGAACTTATTACGGATCAATGCGTCACTGTGGAGGAGGGGGAAAACAGTGTGCTCCGGAGGGAGAAGTGGGGCTGTGGAGGCGGGGAGTGCTCATGTGAGAATATTAACTGCCAACTTATTTGGAGACACTCTTATCTAAATGAAATTGGAAAAAGCAGGACAGCGAAACATTCCTTTGTATAATTTGCATTTGGAAAAACCCCAGAGCCGGCCTCATTATTTAACTGTAAGGTTCTTATACGCCAAATCTCATTAAATCCTGTCCCTAGTTCCTTTGTTTACTGCACCTAATCTAGCCATTTATCTTTATTGTGTTGTGCCCGATGTATGTTTGCTGAAATTAATACACATTTGAGCCTGGGCAAAGTATGGGTGTACCAGATGGATAATTGATTTTYAAGTGAATCAGAACTGTTGAYCCATAAAATAGGTACATTAGCATGCATATTAATAACGCAAATAAGAGGGCCTGGAAGCAGCCCCGGGGCCAGATCCACTGACAGCCTTTATTTACAGCCTTTATTTACTGAGATGGCGGGCGGCGGAGACGCTAGGTTCAACACGCCAGAGTAATGAGTTCTCCCCCTTCTTCTCCTCTACTCCTTCTCTTCTCCTCCCTCTTTTTGTCTTCTGTCTTCTCAGACTCAGATCCTCCTAGTTAAAAACCCCTTTGTGTGTTTATGTACAGATGCCATATCTTAATTAGACCTAGTTTCACACAGCAGGAAAATAATACTGTAGCAACAGGAAATGTGAATTGTTATGTGGATTATAATTAATGGACATATTTCTTAGTGGTAGCTACATTTTTTGTTAGGGCAAATCAAGTCTGACATTTTAAAGTGGAAATTACACATTTTAGAAGCCTTTTTAAACCATGAATATTAGGGATGCATGATATATCTGTGAAAATATCGGAATCGACCGATATTAGCTAAAAATGCCAACATCGACATCGGCTCCGTGTCTAGTTTAACGCCGATGTGCAAACCGATGTCAAAGCTGACGTGCATACCTATATAACGTAGGTACATGACGTAATGATACCACATACAATTTTGCGCTACACCTTCAGCACAGCATTCCTAACCTAGCCCACAATGTCTGCTGTGTGGATCAAGCAGTCAACAAGTCGAGCAGTCATTTGAAAGAGTTTCAAAGGTGAAATCTATTAACGCCAAGATAATTCATTGCCCTTGACAATCAACAATTCTCTGTCGTGGGTTATGTTGGCTTTCGCCGACTGGTCGAGCACTGGTACACACTACCAAGTGCGCTATTTTTTAGATGTTGCCCTACTAGAGTTACACAGTAATAGCGTCACAGCTATTAGCTTCACAACTGACATTTGGGCCAGCGATATCAGCCCCATGAGCATGCTGAGTCTGACAGCACAGTGGGTCATTGAGGATTTTGTACTGAGGGAAGTCGTATTGCATGCTCATGAATGTGCTGGTTGTCATACCGCTGCTGCCATTTCAATGGCATTTGAGAACATGTTTGAAACTTGGAAACATGAACACACTAGGTAGCTCCATTCAAACAACTGACTCGAGAAATAAGCTCATCAACTGCGCCTGCAGCAGACGTGATACCCTCTGTCATGGCATTGAAACGCCTGCTCAACAAAACTGCCGACACAGCGAAACTGTGAACAAGCGATTCGGTGGCATTCTCTTTTTACTGTGTCGCCATCATGCTCGATGCAGGACTGCTACATCGATGCAGACAGGAAGAGAGGCCACGGACAGACAGAGCTGAAACTTCACTGCTTGACATGTATGATGAAATCCTTGTTGAGAATGAAACGACTGAACAAATGAACAACGAAACAGCACAGCAAGTAAGTGAAAGAAATAGGTTTTGGTTATGTTTTACTGGTAATGGGGACATACGTAAATGCCAACAAAATAACTTTTTGGTCAGTGTGGTGTGTGTGTGTGTAACCTTTATTTAATTAGGCAAGTCAGTTAAGAACAAATTCTTATCTACAATGACAGCTTACCCCAGCCAAACCCGGACGACGCTGGGTCAATTGTGCGCCGCCCTATGGGACTCCCAATCACGGCTGGAAGTGATACAGCCTGGATTCAAATCAGGGACTGTAGTGACGCCTCTTGCACTGAGATGCAGTGCCTTAGACCGCTGCGTCCATGTGTGTGTGTGTTAACTATTTAACTGTTCTAGAATGCTTGAAAGGCCGCAAACATTTTTAATATCGGTTATCGGTATATATTTTTTTGACAAGGACAATATCGGATATTGGCCAAAAATCACTAATGAATATATTACATGTTTCCATTTCCTGCTGTGCAGGAAAATTACTGCAACAACAGGATGATCAAATTAAGATACAGCATCTGTACGTGTGTAAATGCTTGCCCCCGCACTTCTTAACAATGACACATTACATATACACACATGCAGGCTGCTGATTAGGGTGACTGAATACAGTTGAAGTCGGAAGTTGACATACACTTAGGTTGGAGTCATTAAAACTTGTTTTTCTGCTAGCTGCGCCACCAGAGTCTCTGGGTTCGCGCCCAGGCTCTGTCGCAGCCGGCCGCGACCGGGAGGTCCGTGGGGCGACGCACAATTGGCCTAGCGTCGTCCGGGTTAGGGAGGGTTTGGCCGGTAGGGGCACATTGGTGCGGCTGGCTTCCGGGTTGGAGGCGCGCTGTGTTAAGAAGCAGTGCGGCTTGGTTGGGTTGTGCTTCGGAGGACGCATGGCTTTCGACCTTCGTCTCTCCCGAGCCCGTACGGGAGTTGTAGCGATGAGACAAGATAGTAATTACTAGCGATTGGATACCACGAAAAATTGGGGAGAAAAGGGGAGATTTTTTTTTTTATTAAATAAAATTTAAAAAAACTTGTTTTTCAACCACTCCACAAATGTATTGTTAACAAACTATAGTTTTGGCAAGTCGGTTAGGACATCTACTTTGTGCATGACACAAGTAATTTTTCCAACAATTGATGACAGACAGATTATTTCACTTATAATTCACTATATCACAATTCCAGTGGGTCAGAAGTTTACATACACTAAGTTGACTGTGCCTTTAAACAGCTTGGAAAATTCCAGAAAATTATGTCCTGGCTTTAGAAGCTTCTGATAGGCTAATTTACATAATTTGAGTCAATTGGAGGTGTACCTGTGGATGTATTTCAAGGCCTACCTTCAAACTCAGTGTCTCTTTGCTTGACATCATGGGAAAATCAAAAGAAATCAGCCAAGACCTCAGAAAAACCCTTGTAGACCTCCACAAGTCTGGTTCATCCTTGGGAGCAATTTCCAAACGTCTGAAGGTACCACGTTCATCTGTTCAAACAATAGTACGCAAGTATAAACACCATGGGACCACGCAGCCGTCATACCGGTCAGGAATGAGACGCATTCTGTCTCCTAGAGATGAACGTACTTTGGTGTAAAAAGTGCAAATCAATCCCAGAACAACAGCAAAGGACCTTGTGATGATGCTGGAGGAAACAGGTACTAAAGTATCTATATCCACAGTAAAATGAGTCCTATATCAACATAACCTGAAAGGCCGCTCAGCAAGGAAGAAGCCACTGCTCAAAAACCGCCATAAAAAGCCAGACTACGGTTTGCAACTGCACATGGGAACAAAGATCGTACTTTTGGAGAAATGTCCTCTGGTCTGATGAAACAAAAATAGGCTCTTTGGCCATAATGACCATCGTTATGTTTGGAGGCCAAAAGGGGGAGGCTTGCAAGCCGAAGAACACCATCCCAACCGTAAAGTACGGGGTGGCAGCATCATGTTGGGGTGCTTTGCTACAGGAGGGACTGGTGCACTCACAAAATAGATGGCATCATGAGGTAGGAAAATTATGTGGATATATTGAAGCAACATCTCAATACATCAGTCAGGGAGGTAAAGCTTGGGTCTTCCAAATGGACAATGACCCCAAGCATACTTCCAAAGTTGTGGCAAAATGGCTTAAGGACAACAAAGTCAAGATTTGAAGGGCCATCACTAAGCCCTGACCTCAATCCCTTAGAAAATCTGTGACAGAACTGAAAAAGCGTGTGCGAGCAAGGAGGCCTACAAACCTGACTCCGTTACACCAGCTCTGTCAGAAGGAATAGGCCAAAATTTACCCAACTTATTGTGGGAAGCTTGTGGAAGGCTAACCAAATTATAGGCAATGCTACCAAATACTAATTGAGTGTATGTAAACTTCTGACCCACTGGGAATGTGATGAATGAAATAAAAGCTGAAATAAATCATTCTCTCTACTATTATTCTGACATTTCACATTCTTAAAAATAAGTGGTGATGCTAACTGACCTAAGACAGGGAATTTTTACTAGGATTAAATGTCAGGAATTGTGAAAAGCTGAGTTTAAATGTATTTGGCTAAGGTGTATTGTAAACTTCCGACTTTCAACTGTATGTCTCGCTGGTTTGAACGGTCTGTCTGTCTGTGAATGTGTCTGAGAGTGTGCACTCTGATGCTGGAGTGGTGTATGAGAGAGAGTGTGTGTATGAGAGAGAGGGTGTGTATAGGAATGAAGAGAGTGTGTGTATGAGAGAGAGTGTGTGTGATGAGAGAGAGTGTGTGTATGAGAGAGAGTGTTGTGTATGAGAGAGAGTGTGTGTATGAGAGAGAGTGTGTGTTAGAGGAGTGTGGTATGGAGAAGTGTGTGTATGAGAGAGAGTGTGTGTATGAGAGAGAGTTGTGTATGAGAGAGAGTGTGTGTAGAGAGAGAGTGTGTGTATGAAGAGAGCAGTTGTGTGTATGAGAGAGAGTGTGTGTATGAGAGAGAGTGTGTGTATGAGAGAGAGTGTGTGTATGAGAGAGAGTGTGTGTATGAGAGAGAGTGTGTGTGTGAGTAAGGTTTTCTTTCTGTCTATGGGCACATGGCAGCGGCTGCTCTGTATGCTCCTGATGTGCCTCCCCCATGTCCTGCGCCAGCGGCCCCAGTGTCAACAGAACGCCACAGAACAGTATTCACGCCATGCCCTTTAAATACCAGCTCCTGACCCCCCCCCACTCCCGGCATGTAGATGTGCCTTATTTAACTCTCTGCTGGGATAGTCAGCACACAGTTACCTACCTACCGCACTGCAGCAGGAGGCCCAGGTCAAACACAGACACACACACACTGGCTAAAATATCTTAGCTATTCCCTTTTAGGGCTTTTACTGAACTCCATGTGGTTGGTTCAATCACAATTTTTTGGTGATGGTGTTTTCTACATGCACAGTCTAAATCAGGGGTCTCCAACCTTTTCTAGCATGAGAGCTACTTCAAAAAACATTTTACGTTGCGAGCTACTCATTTTCTTTCTAGCTTTCAAATAGGAACATTCTTCTCCTCTGCCCTGCAACTCTTCCCCAGGTTCTTAGTGTACAAGAGAAAGTAGTGCACTGTTTTCTGTCAATATACATGTTAAAATAATGGTTCATTAACAACTCTAAGGGGGCCCATATAAAAATATACATTTTTGCCCTGTTTTATATTTTGCCAAATGATGTTCTCAGTTACATTTTTCCTGGTTTTAGATTTAGTTTTGTTTTTCAGTCTTAAAATTTGAATTTTTCATAGATAGCAATGAAATTTGATGTTCTGAGTCTATTTCAATGCTTAAATAACATCAGAATATATATATATATTGAGAAGGTTTTGGGGAAAGTACACTAAATTACCAAATGTTTGTGGATACCTGCTCATTGAGCATCTCATTCCAAAATCATGGGCATTAATATGGAGTTGGTCCCCCTTTGCTGCTACAACATTCTCCACTCTTCTGAGAAGGCGTTCTACTTGATGTTGGACCATTGCTGCAGGGATTTAATTCCATTCAGCCACAAGAGCATTAGTGAGGTCGGGAACTGATGTTGGGCAATTAGACCTGGCTCGCAGTTGGCGTTCCAATTCATCCCAAAGGTGTTCGATGGGGTTGAGGTCAGGGCTCTGTTCAGGCCAGTCAAGTTCTTCCACGCCGATCTCAACAAACCATTTCTGTACGGACTTCCCTTTGTGCACAGGGGCATTGTCATGCTGAAACAGGATAAGGCCTTCACCAAACTGTTGCCACGAAGTTGGAAGCACAGAATTGTCTTGAATGTAATTGTATGCTGTTGCGTTAAGATTTCCCTTCACTGGAACTAAGGGACCTAGCCCGAAAAACAGCCTCAGACCATTGTTCCTCCTCCACCAAACTTTACAGTTGGCACTATGCATTGGGTCAGGTAGCATTCTCCTGGCATTTTCCAAGCTGTTTAAAGTGTATGTAAACTTCTGACCCACTGGAATTGTGATACAGTGAATTATAAGTGAAAGAATCTGTCTGGAAACAATTGCTGGAAAAATTGCTTGTGTCATGCACAAAGTAGATGTCCTAACCGACTTGCCAAAACTATAGTTTGTTAACAAGACATTTGTGAAGTGGTTGCAAAACATGTTTTAATGACTCCAACCCAAGTGTATGTAAACTTTTGACTTCAACTGTGTATAGTGTATTTCTGTCAACCCAGAAGACGGTATCACACCAACTGGCTACACACAGAGTGATAGACAAGCTCGCGCACCACACAGACAGGGGCAATATTACTGGAAATTAATTGGCAGATATTGTGTTAGGTTTGTCTTTTTAAGCCAATCGTGGCTAACCAGGGGTGGGATAATGTCAATGTTGCATTGAATAGGTAATAGCTGGGAGCTTGCAGTGTCTGATACTTGTGAGATTTGTTTATGACCGTTTGCGGTGGAACTTGTGAAAAATGCATGTACTTTCAGAATTGTTTGACAAGCTACTCATAGGTGGGCTGCGAGCTAACCTGTTGGAGACCCCTGGTCTAAATGCTCAAGTTGACAGTCAAACAGCAATGTGTGGTTTATTGTTGTGGTCATGGTGGTAATGATGCCGTCTCTTCCAATGATCACATCATTGCCAAATTCACAGTGATCTGGTGATGTGTTTTCTCATCAGTCCCCAAGAGGAAGGGTTGGAGCTCGTCTAGCCTCTCCTATTTCATTCCTGCAGGTCAAGTCTCCCCTCATCGCCCCTCAGCCAGAAGCAGCTTCTCACTTGGTCAGGATTAAATTGAACTTTGTCATGGGCAGCAAAAGGCTGATTGGATATTTATTACCCAGACAGACATGTTTCTTTCCCCTGGAAGTGGAAGAGCTGGCCTCTGAGCTGTCCTCTGTCTCTGTACCAACAGCCCTGGTCTGGTCTGGTCTGGGGTGACGCTGAGATAACAGCAATCATCACAGTCATACAGTATTAATGTACCTCCAGAGAAACGATGCTGATACATCCCTCTTAGTATTTGTGTAACTCCAGAAGAGATCATTGCCAACAACTATATGTATTGATAATGTTTAGCTGGGGAAAGCAAACAGAAAGTGTCCGGTGACTGTACTGCAGAAAGTTAGTTGCAGTGTATGCTCACTAGAGAGAGCAAATCTGTTTGAAATAATGGACACTTTCACAGGGAACAGCAGACTAGTTTATCAAGTTATTACTCTCTGATAACCTTATTAAAGTAGAAGAATATCTGCAGTGAAACAGGCTTTTCCTGGTATTGTCTGTTTAATGCTATCATGTGTGTGTTCTCTGTACATTTACCAGTGGACTCTGGTAATTTGCTCCTGGCCTGAGGGAATCCCTTTTTACTGGCTAATTCAGTCAAAGTTTTGGCCGGAGATGATAACAGCTTTTTATGACAGATAAAGGCTTTGAAATATTCTCGCAAACAGTGTGTTTGTGTGATGATCAAACATATTTTTCTTGATCTGTGATTCGATCATACCTTAGTGTGGATGATGATCAGTCAAACTCACTCACTCACTTACTCACCTGTTCACGCTCTCACATTTCTCAGTATACAGAGGAATACACACACACACACACACACACACACACACACACACACACACACACACACACTGCCAAACACACACTCCTGTTTCTCAATATGTTCCCCCAGCTGCTGCTGTTTGAAACCTGTCCAGATAATTAACTTGTGGGCTGGTGGTTGTAATGAGCGTCTTGACAGCAGAGGAACAATAAAATCAGCTGCTTTTAAACTTTGTCTTGTTGGCCGCCAGGTCTGCTTCAGCTTCGCTCAGCCCCCTCACACACACAAACACACACACACACACTCTCATATCACACATACACACACACACACACACACACACACACACACACACACACACACACACACACACACACACACACACACACACACACCACACACAACACACACACCACACACACACACACACACACACTCTCATATCACACATACACAGCTCTCCATCCTCCATCCGGCTGGCACTGATACAAGCAGTGTGTGTGTGTGTCTCTTATAAGGCTGAGAACTGG
>NC_036860.1:51060567-51074816 GCF_002910315.2 Salvelinus sp. IW2-2015 | reverse complement strand
AGATAAAGCTTTCGAAAATTCTCCAAACAGTCGTGTTTGTGTGATGATTCAAACATATCTTTCGTGATCTGTGATTCGTCATACCTTAGTGTGGATGATGATCAGTCAAACTCACTCACTCACTTACTCACCTGTTCACGCTCTCACATTTCTCAGTATACAGAGGAATACAAACCCACAACACACACACACACACACACACACGCTCCACACACACACACACACACACACACACAACACACACACACACACACACACACACACACACACACACAACACCACCACACACACACCACACGCCCAAACACACACTCTGTTTCTCAATATGTTCCCCCAGCTGCTGCTGTTTGAAACCTGTCCAGATAATTAACTGTGGGCTGGTGGTTGTAATGAGCGTCTTGACGCAGCAGAGGAACAATAAAATCAGCTGCTTTTAACTTGTCTTGTTGCGCCGCCAGGTCTGCTTCAGCTTCGCCAGCCCCCTCACACAACAAACACACACACACACACACTCTCATATCACACATACACACACACACACACACACACACACACACACCACCCACACACACACACACACACACACAACACACACAACCACACACACACACACAGCACACACACACACACACACACACACACACACACACTCTCCATATCACACATACACAGCTCTCCATCCTCCATCGGCTGGCACGATACAGCAGTGTGTGGTGTGGTTCTCTATACACTGAACTGGCCTAATTTCCCCAGTGTTTTCCTGGGTGTGTTCAACTAGTAACTGTTCAGTGACATATTGTTAATTTTCCCATTTTAAGAAATGTATCAACAATGAGAAATGCCAGGTAGACAGGCCCAAAATAACTTGTGAGGCCCAGTCATCAATAAAAAAACATTTCAGCGTCAGCAGGGTGGTAGCTAGCGACAGACCACCAACAGATGGCACAATGATTGCCACCCAGATACACACACTCATTTGAACTGTGTCATTTACTTACAACATTATTTAGATTCTTGTGTGCACATCACATCTACGCTGCAGCACATGATAAGACCTATACTTACAGCTTTCATCATCCCAACGCCAATTTGATATTTGACTATGGTTCACAGTTATTTTCTCCTTAGAGCCTCCATCAGCCTCACTCCAGTCATTCAATCCAGGCTGGTGGAACAGGAAGGTGCAGAGCTATTACCTTCATGCTCAAGACATCATGACAGCTCTCTTGATGTGTGGCCTTCCTCAGTTGATTGGTTCATTTGATTGGACTGTATTTGTAGAAAAAAAATCAAAACATTGGACCCAGAGGATAACTCATGAAAGCCAGTTATTGCAAAGTTTAGACAAAAGTATTCCAGTGTGGGCCAGACATTTCCATGTCTTCTCCCTTCATAGGCAGAAGTATGGTGCTTTGACAATGCCTTGTGCTGATGAAAGCTCTAAAGTGTTTTTCCACCTTTGTTATTGTTCTCGAGTTACCTACATTGTGCAAACGTTACGGTCGTGGAACACTGATTCACCCCCACGCTAACAAGCTCATCAGTTCCCTGGTAAGTCTGCTCTTCACACTGTCTGTCTTAGAGCCCCTGTTTAGCTCCCACCCTCTTCCCATACACACACACACACACACACACACACAGGCACACACACACACACCACACACACACACACACACACACACCACACCACCCACACACACACACACACACACACACACATGAATACACAAACAAACGCTCACCAGATAAGCTGTGGAGTGAGTGATAAGTGTGTTACGTGTCTGGATTTCTGAACCAGCCTGTTGAAAGCTGCAGTATGTGGTGTAAATAGCTTACTCTTTTTAGCCCGCGTATGAACGCCACCATGACCAAACAGCTAAAACGGAGGAGGGATGTTCAAGCCCTCAGCCTTTCTATCAATGTATGCAAATCCTTCTCTCGGGAGGCAGGAAAATGGCCAAAATTGTACACACAGTCACACAGAGTCAGATTTGAATGAGTTTTTATATCAAGCCCTATGTGCGTCAAAAACTAACAGACTTATTGTCTTAAATTAGCTAAAAGCGTTGACTTGGAGCCGGGTGGGTCCCAGTGGATGAGTCCAAATTGAGCCCATGTGGTGTGAAGGTGAGCAGCTGTACCTACAGCCTGCAGTGGGCGGCGGGTGGGGGCCTCTGGCCAGGTAGATGTGGCGCTGTTATATAGCACGCCTTAGGCAGGCATCCTGTTGATTTCATGCTTTATTTAAGTACTTTACACAGAGTATGTTTGCCGCGCCAGACATCAGTCCCGCCACTGATAAGGCAGAATGGGAAATGTCTGACAGCGACTCAGATCTTTGTAATAGGTTTAGAGGGGGGAGATACAGGTGTTCCACCCTGGGGTCAGACGTAATCATTTGTCGGAGGTGCCTGGGCTGTGAGCTGGAGGAGCACAGGAGGACTGGGGTGGAGGAAGAGAGGGAGGATGGAGGGAGGGAGGCCAGGAAACAATAAATTATTCATCTCTTCTTTGTAGAAGGATCCTACCAACATGAAAGATGTTCAGACATGGAAGTCTGCAGGGAAGGTTACCTATGATACCTTTACATCTCTGTCTGCATACAGTCAATACAACTCTATTCATCTATGGTTAGCAGTAGTGTTTGGCTTTATTTGCATTTGTTTCATAAGCTTTAATAGTCCAAATACTTTCTAGGGAAAAGTATTGGAACATTTTACCTTCACATAATACAGTACCTTCTGACATGATACAGTACCTTCTGACATATAACCAGTACCTTCCTGATGAACGGAGAGGGAACGGATTAATAGTTCCGTACGAGTTAAAGACATAGCATAACGAATAACCAGAAAAAAAACCAAAATAAAAAAAGAAATACAAAAGTCTAAAACCAAGTACCAAGTTCGTATAGCCAAAACACGAAATCAATTGAAGTGTTCGAAGAAAGCCAAGAGTGTAGGAAAGTATGATATGAATGGCAGTAAACCATAAGCATTCTAGAACATGAAAGTAACAATACCTATGACATAGAACAGTAAGTTCTGCATGATACGAGTAAAGTTTCCGACATAATACAGTGACACTTCTAGACATGAATACAGTACCTTCTGACATGATAACAGTACCTTCTGACAGAATACAGTACCTTCTGACACGATACAGTACCTTCTGACACATACAGTACTTTGACCAGATACAGTACCTTCTGACATGATACAGTACCTTCTGACATGATACAGTACCTTCTGACACGATACAGTACCTTCTGACACAATACAGTACCTTCTACATGATACAGTACCTTCTGCCACGATACGTACCTTCTGAACAACACACACTACAGTATCACCTATCTAGTACACAATAGTCGATACCTTCTGACATAATACAGTAAGTTCTGACATAAATACAGTACCTTCTGACATGATACAGTACCTTTCTGACATGATACGTACCTTCTGACACAGATACAGTACCTCTGACAGATACGTTACCTTCTGACAGATACCAGTACACTTCTGACATGATACAGTACCTTCTGACATGATACCAGTACCTTCTTTGACATGATTACAGCTACGTTCTGACACGATACAGTACCGCTGAAACATGATACCAGTAAGTTCTGACATGATACAGTAAACCTTCGACACGATACAGTACCTTCTGACATGATACAGTACCTTCTGACACGATAACATACCTTCTACACGATACAGTACCCTTCCTGACATATCAAACCCCTGTACAGTACCATTTCTGACAATGATACAGTACCTTCTGACACGATACAGTACCTTCTGACATGATACAGTACCTTCTGACATGATACAGTACCTTCTGACACGATACAGTACTTTCTGACATGATACAGTACCTTCTGACATAATACAGTAAGTTCTGACATGATACAGTACATTCTGACATGATAAAGCACACACTGTGTGTTGTTTATAACACACGTAGGCTCTATATTCTGAGTGTACAAAAAATGAAGAACACCTTCCTAATATTGAGTTGCACCCCCTTTTGCCCTCAGAACAGCCTAAATTCGTTGGCGCATGGACTCTACAAGGTATCAAAAGTGTTCCACAGGGATGCTGGCCCATGTTGACACCAATGATTCCCACAGTTGTGTCAAGTTGGCTCGATGTCCTTTGGGTGGTGGACCATTCTTGATAGACACGGGAAACTGTTGATCATGAAAAACCCAGCAGCCTTGTAGTTCTCTACACAAACCGGTGCTGCCATACCCTGTTCAAAGGCACTTAAATATTTTGTCTTGCCCATTCACCCTCTGAATAGTACACATACACAATCCATGTCTCAATTGTCTCAAGGCGGGATCATAGATTTCCCCTGGATTCACCTGGTCAGTCAATGTCATGGAAAGAGCAGGTGTCCTTAATATTTTGTATATTACTCAATATTATTACGTTTGTATATTATTTTGTATATTATTACATTATTTGTATATATTACTTTTGTATATTACTCAAATGTAAACTTGTGTACTTGCTACGTCTCGACCGTTACCTCTGGAGGTAGTGCACGACCCCTGCCTGACAGTGGCCCCCTTGAAGCAGGGCAGTGTAACACTATTACAGTATAAATGGTAATAGCAAAGTTTTTGCCTAAAATTTCAGTAACAGCCTGTGCAATGAAGCACTGAAAACTATGGAAGCCCATCCCCCGCATCCAAAACATGGCAACTGTGGATCATACAAATATAGATGTTTTTCATTTGTAAAGGTGGCACCACAGGTCCCAGAGTGGTGGTGGTGGGGGGGGGGATTGTTTTCCTGGTGCCCAGAGTTTTTCCTGATCTGGTAGTAGGCTTACCTAATCAACTCTGGACCCTAGCTGTAGAGTATGATATAGTAATAAATCAGCTGTAAAAAATGTTTTTATATGGGCTATAATATGGGCTATGATGTGGGCTATGATGTGGCCTATGATGGGATCAAATGATCACGTCATATAAAATAAAAAACTCCTGGCCCTAGGGAGGAAGAAAACATTAAAACGCTACACAGACAGAGACAACAACTGCGATTGGACAAAAACGAAGAAAAAAATGAAAAGTTCTGAGGGGCTGTATGCAGGTTGCATGGTGTAGGCCTTTGCATCTGTAATTAAAAGATACTTATACAGTATGCCATCACTATTGTGTTTATTGATTCATTCCAGTCAATCGTTTTGGATTAAAAAGGCCTAGGTAGACTAGCCATTCAAAGTGTAAACATAACCAAAAGGTATGAATAAATATAAAAGCGCAGGCCCATGGGAAACCTGTCTCCTGGTATCTGTGGGGCTGGGGTAGAAAGCCATGGCACCCACCCAGCCTGAGATATTATGACACACTGATGTTACAGTGCGGGTGTGTGTGTGATGTTTAATGATGACACACTGATGTTACAGTGCAGGTCTCTGATCAGTAGACTGGCTCAGTGGAGCAATGGGAGATGACGGGATGGGGAGGCTGGTAAAAAAGCAGGTGCAGTGTGTTTCCCCTCCCCCGCTGATCAGAGAGAGGAGGAAGAGGGCTCTGCGACCGTGAGCAGCGAAGCGTCAGGCAGACAGAGCGATGGTGGAGAGTTAACTTTTCACTCCCAGCTAATCCCCCCCTGGCTTTCCCTGTAAAATGATCCTCTCCTCCTGCCTCTACCACCACCACACACAGTGTATTCCTCTTCCAGGCAGCCCTCGCCCAGCCGCCCGCCTGTCTCTCATATTGTCAATGACCTTGATGTAGAACATGGAAGGTGAAAGCACATTTGCTCGGTCCTTGTAGCTTTCAGGGATTTGCAGTAATCTCGGTTGCTTGGGAGGTTAAAAATTGACTTTGGTCAATGGAGTGGAACTCATTTTGTTTGAAGCACCCACTGTAAGCCAGAGAGGGAAGAGGGGGGATATAGAGGATGTTGCTTTTTGCTGCATGTAGGCCACTGGCACTCATTTGATTAATATCTATGTTGTTTCTGGATATACTGTATGAGTGGTTTTATGGCGTCGTTAGTATTGAGTCATAGATTTTTTTGATTTATGTTTTTTTGTTGTTGTCAGTATTTGATTATGTATGGACTGGCTTAGTGCTGGTGGCTTTGTGGTTTAGGCTGGTATTTGACCTCTATTGTGACTGTGAAGCTTTTCACCTCTACTGTGATAGCTTTAGCAGGATCAGACATGCAATTAAGGGTTTGTTGGAATAGGCACGCTACTGCTTTAGTTACAGTACAATATGTCTGCTAGTGGACTCTCTCTCTCTCTCTTGCTCGCGTAGAACCAAACACACACACATTTGGCTCTCTGACACCTATATCAACTGTATAGTACACAGATTCTCTGGCTCTTTCACACACATCTACAATCTCACTGAGGTGGTGTGTGAGGAGCAGTTTTGTGGCTGAGGGTATTTTTTTGCTGTGCGTTCCCTGGCCTTGTCACCACATCCTGCTGTTGTCATATATGTCAGCCGTGTCAGCTCTGTCCGGTGGTAGATAAGAGGAATGGGGACGCAATGTGCTACCGGACCGTCCATCCCCCTCCGTATCTCCACCCCACGTTCCACCTCTCCTTCCCTCCACCACATCCACCCACACAGCCTGTCACTCAGAACCCCAGAGCACTGACGTTTTAAGTCTTAAATCAGGAGGAAGCATGTGTCACTATAAACTTGCTCCAACCCAGCAGGGAATAGATGAAACCTTCAGGAAAGGCAGGGGCTGGACCGGAGAGACAGAGGACCAATTGTGACCAGGGGTCAGGGGTGACAGTTTGTTCCCACCCTGGTTGCCATGGCACCACCTCCTCCAACCTGATCCCCCATCATCAAAGGTGATGAGAGAGGAAATAACACCCGCCTCGTCCTCCTTTCTTTCTCTGTTTTATTCAAGCACGCCGAAGCGCTGTGATGTCATTATGGAAATAAGCCATCTGGAAGAAGTGTTTGGGAATGCAAAGGTGGCACAAGTTATTGTGTTCTCCTGCATAGATGTCTCTCCCATTTCAAAGATGAAGATTCTTCTGACTTTCATTTCAGCGAGGGCTGTTGTTTGAAGCCCTGGGCGTGTATTGATGTGTACGTAGGCATATACACACACACAATCATAAAGATGCAGCATGTCAAGGTCGCAGCGACGTAGGGGATTCTGTGGAAATAAACCAGTGGCCTTCACTCCTTCTTCTGGCAAACGTAGGCATGCATACAGGCGCATGCACAGAAACACACACACACACACACACACAGAGTACCTCGGTCACACACCACATACACACACAGTCATATCAGATATCTATCAAACATCAAACATAGCCATGCATAATGTATGTACAATTAAATGCACACACACACATTCACAAACAAATGCCTCCACACACCATGACCCCAGGCCAGTGTTCTCATTAAAAGGACTTCATACCCTGAAATGTGATGTGGATAGAGATGGTGGATGAGGGTGTTAAATGCAGATCCATACTAATGGTACTAATGAAACACCTCACCATCGCCACCTACTCAGCCGTCTGTTCCACACAGCTATTTACTACATCTGGATCCCTTAGTAAATGTGTTTGTGCATACCTTGTGAAAGGAGACAAAGAGAGGAAAGGAAAGGAGAAAAGAGAAGAAAAGAAAGGAGATGTGGAGAGGAATAGAGAGGAGAAGAAAGGAGAGCTGGACTTCGAAGATTTTTGTTCATTTTGCGAATCTCATTTAGAACTCGGGTATTTTCAGGCTTGTTCTTCGCCAGCCATTTTCCTGGTTAAGCGGCAGGTAGAGACAACATTTTAGGGTTTATTCTGCAAAAAGTTACGGCTTTTGTTGCATTGGCAAGTCGTTGTTTTTCATGTAAGCCGATAATCTTGGACAATTAGTTAACAAATGTGTAACTACTGTGTTGAATAATTTAGTTCAAATATTAGTTGGAGCTTACACAGCGTCTTTAGTAGCTGCGCTCCTAGCCACATCTTCGCCGGGATCCACAAATGCTGAATAAAACAGTTTCATTTTGTATGTTTTAAATGGTCCTCTCAGTAATGGAGACAGAAGACATTTAGATGAGGAGAAGGACTGAGGTACGCTAAAGATGAAAGAGTAGCCTTCAAGTGCAGATCATCACCACAACTCAGAGCTCGATGAATTCCCGTAGCTGATGGGTGGCTATATCTATGGGACGGAAGCAGTTGTGTATGTGCGCTACTGTTATAGCAAGGCATGACTGACACCCTCACCCACTGCTAAACCATGTTTTATGATACACAATTACATTCTTTTACTGCCATTCAATACAAAGGCAAAACAGTTCTGCTTAATAATGTGAGATAAAACATTGGTTATTACTTGGACAGTCAGGCTCTGAGCACTCAGTGAGTACCACAGCAGTATCTGCTGACACCTGCCACTGATTGCAGGAAGTCATAAACAGTGTATGAGTCAAAATGAAGGTCCCAGTGAGGGGAGGGCAGTGTGTTGTGTTAATGAGTGCTGCTTGCTGAGCCATGCAGCTGGGAGGAGGGGTGGGAGCTGGGAGCGCATGGAGATGTCCACCTATATGGCGTCTGACAGGAGTGGAGAGAGAGAGAGAAAAGAAGAGAAGATTGAAGCGGCCTGATGAGGATGAGCACTTGCTTGATATTGGGAAGCACGCCTGGATAGTGCGACTGACACTTCACTGACTCGAAGAAGAGTTACACGTAAAATGATGAGACTACTCAATGTGTCATGAGAGCATTTCACTCTCATAACTCCCTCTACTCTGGGCTGTCCTGGAGGTCAGTGGCTCGCCTCATACGAGTACGGACAGATCACTGATACATGTTCCTAGTGCGCGAGTCGGCGTGACCCTTCAAGAATAGAGAACCAACTGCGAAATTTATAACGAGCCGACAACACAACTTGTCTCCCTACCATGCGATCTTTTCCTCGTGTCATCTATGGCACGCATCTGGCTCTGCATGCTTAACTACAGCAGGCTGACAGGACCATTTCGGTTTCTTCGTCCACCAAGGGTCTTGACGGTGTGCGTTAGTCTGTCTGGCGCGATCACTGAGTCATGTCTCGCAATGCTGCAACACTGAGGATTAAGAGACTGGGAGGCTGGTATGAACGTAGCCTCTCCCCTGCCGTGTTCACTTGAGAATTATCCAGGTACAAGCGAGACTCACTGGCACACTCGGTCCTGTTCCACGGTTCCCCGTCCGTGCCCGCTGTACTCACATCTACCCTCGCGCTCTACCGGAGACTACAGGCTAGGCGTAGTGCTCTATGGCTCAACAGCCCAGAAGCGGCTCTATCGTTCCGGGCTAGATGGTGGGTGTGCAGAGGCGCAAACGAACTGTCCTGCTCTACAGGTTCAGATGCGTAATTGACCACTTAACTTAGTAGCATAGCTCTACATATCATCTGTCTAAACGGCATCTACTGCATTCTCACTATCTAAGCTCGCAGAACGAGGCCTCTCCACGCTTTTGGGACACTCTACATTTTCGCAGTGCTATATGGACAATGCTCACCTAAGTTGAACTTATAGCAGGTGAGCTCTCAGCTTCAGGCCTGTTCGCTGTCATATATGATTAGAGCAATCCACACATTGATTTTTAGACTCAAGGTCTAAGGATGAAGACAAATGGATGAATCTGCACAGAGACCACACGTTTGGTAGTGCGGTAGTGGTGTCAGAAGGAAGGCGAATAGGCATTACTCTGAGTGTGATGTCCTGGTGAGTTGCCAAAGGATTACAGCTCAGCAGCTCGTCTCGTGCGCCTTGGCGTCCTTGAGCTCGAGTCATGAGAGTTGCACAGTCATATACCTGCCACAGTGGACGTCTTTAGCTGCAGCACCTCGGTCACTTAGGCTTCTTCCAAGACTTCTGATCTCCGCTGATAGTCTAGGTCCTGTCTAGGTATCGATCCTCACCAACGGGTGCCTCTACAAGCTGGACTAAAGCCTAAGATGCTCAGCACCAACCATGCTTGGAGTGTTCCCTCCTAACTCACATCTGACAACTACGTGGCGAACTGTATACTCCAAAATACAATTCCTCAAGAGGTTGCCAATAATCTAGCTTAGACTTTGAGATGTCGTGCAAATGAGAGCATCTGTGCTCCATGCCGACATTTAAATTCTCTATCATCGCTTCAGTACTCAGAAACAATTAGCATATGGAGAGTAAGGAAACCTCTCAAGAAGGTGAAAGCTACAGGGCCATCTAAGCTAAACAAAGTGAGCGAGCTCTCCATTTCCAGCAAATTGTCTAACAGTCCCGCACTAGATTCCGTTAAACTAACAATGTCTAGATTTCTCCATACTTTCTCTCCAGGTATTATGCACAATTGACTTAAACTTTTGAAAAATCGCAGGCAAAAAGTAAATAGATTAGGCTCGGGGCATACAGGTCGGCTTACCTGGCATGAAATACAAAGTAGAATCACACGAGTGCCAAGAAAATGTGTACAACTCCCAAACTCCCGCTATCCTTTACCTGCTATTACAGAATTGACAATGTTATATTTCCCCCCTAGCCCCTGATATCGATGCATATGATTGGTCATTTGACATAATGCAAAGTGCGCAGTTCTGACAAGTACCACAACAAGAAACAACGGAGCATGAGATCATGAAGCCAGTGCTTGAAAGTTCAGCGTTATTAAATATATGTATTGCAGAATCATATCTATATTTCCCGACCGCTCAATCTGTGCCATATAACACCATATTATTTTAGTCGACCGCCATGCCCCATTGCAGTCTAACCTCGGCTCGACTGAGTCAATAAGACAAGCCGCACCCACAAGTCTATCGCATGCTGCACCACTTTGTTAGGCCTGTCACGGCTGAGGGATGGATGTGCTATCGAGCCTCTTGTCAAACAAGCTCTGCCACCCTTGTTACTCCCCAACATAACAGATGGCTCCATGTATGTGTGACTGCACATGTAATGCTATTGTTACTTATATATTTTTGAGTTGTATAATACAGGACTTCAGAGTTGACATTTACTTGCCAAAGAGAATATGTACGAATCTTTTCCGTTCCCCCATCCGTGCGGTATTGGCAAAAAACCTCTGTAGTCTGGTGCTTTATTTGTGTTTGTCGCAAATTAGGGCTCGGTGTCATCTTCCCGGTGATATCCAAGATAGGGCGCTGTCTTATCACTCGCTGAGTAGTGCTTCAAACATTTCTATGAGAGTAGTTATGATCTATGAGTGACCATCGTGGTTATTACTGTTGTATGTATAGATTAACCGTTTGATACCTCGCTTGTACTCGGGTCCAGCTTTAGTCGTCTCCCAGCAAGTGGACGCTTGTATGCGTGTTGTGGGATCAAACGAGAAATGCCAGTTTCGAAAACACATTTTTACAACCAAAGGCTCACGCTCTACATCTGGGGTATGGCGTGAGCAGCTGAGAGGCCGTCCTGTCGTGCCTCACTAGAGCGTGTGGGTAATGTAAACGGCTGCGGTAGTTTGTCCCTATCTGTTAAAGATATGCTTAGGCGGTATCTAGATATGTTTGTACCAAAAGAATAAATCCTGGTACCTTCCCAGCGTTCTGTATTAGTAGCGTCCTCCAAGGAGGAGACTCACGATTTGGGAGGGTCTACACCCAAGTTACATGTTTTGAAGGTACGTTGTGCTGAAATATTAATGTTGATATAACTCATGAAATGGGTCAGAGCAAAGAAGGCACCTAGAGTGTTTGAAAGACGCTCACCTTGATGGTACAAATCCTCCACAAGGTATCAGCCTCCAAGTTGACAATAACACAAATTCATTCGAGACTGTATTGCCCTGGATATGTAAGTCTGTGCGATGAGAAAGACCGATGCACAGTAACGTCGCTAGGAATGTGATCCCAAGCTGTTTAAAGTCAGTCTATCTTCTCAGGGACCTCAATGTAGAAGAGTAGATGTAGCTGTACCCTAGAGACTGCACTATGACTCCTCTGAGATACAGTGGAGTATTATAAGTTGAGATATTAACGTCTGTTAAACGATATTGTTTCGATCGAAAAATATTGACTTTATAGTCATTCTCACGCCACTGAACAACATTAGAGAATCCAATTTTTATGTTCTCTATTTATCTTGGATATGATTCAGGCGTGAACCAAAAAACAGACAACGAGAACGAGAAAAGGTTGGCGCGTGAAGTCTATGATTCTCTGCATGTACTATGTTGTTCTAGTTTCCTTGGTAGTGCAGGTTACTGATCCAGGTGTTGGTCTCAGGGGACAGACCATAGAAGTACTAATACAAGACTGACCAGCGGCTCACTCACTATCGTTAAGTACTCCGGATCCTGTGTGGGAAAAGGCAGACCTAAGTAAGTGAGGTGAACCTATCTCCCTTCAGTAGACCTTTTTCACCACCGGGTGTGTTTTCGATGACGGGGTAGTATTGTTTTATGCCGTTGTTTCGTGTCGGGCCTCGGATTGGACCGACCAAACTCGCAGCAAACTGTCCTTCGCTTTCGTTCTACCATCGACTCGTTTGTGTCCCGAAATTCCAAATCCTCGTTTTGTTTGAATTAAAATCATGAACACTTTAAACGCTGCACCTTGGTCCACTCTCCTTCAGCCCACGAGAACCATTACAGTCATGCACACAGTAGATGTCCTAACCGAATTGCCAAAAACTATAGGTGTTAAGAAGAGAATTTGGAGTGGTTGAAAAACGAGTTTTAATGACTCTAACTAAGTGTATGTAAACTTTTCTGACTTCAACTGTATATGTAAAGACAAGATTAAATCAAGAATAGTCTGATGGGTGACAATGTCAGCCTATCACTTGTGAATGATATATTATCACTTTAATTGAGATGCCCAGCATAAGAAACAATGGCTTTTTTTGCGACTTGTTCAAATCATAAGTCCTCATGTAGCCTAGCCCATTAGGTATGTATCACAAACTAAAGTGACCAAATAACTTCTTAAAATTAAGCATAATTAATCCGCTTTACAAGGGTGTAGAGCCTAACTGGCACACATAAGCAGCCCTTGAGTTTCAACTTTGGGAAAGATAATATTCTCCATAAAATGTACCTTTATAATCAAAGCATTACATGCATAATCGCATTTGCGTCACTTCTGGATAAGGTGTTTCCCCGCTAATGAACATTTGCGCTTAAGCCTACTGCCATGTGCCATTGCGCTGTCGCTGTATAATGTGAAGAATAAGCCTAATACTATATCAACATTTTAAGCTAAATCGTTCTGATCTGTTGTGTCAGCCACATTGTGTAAAACATGTTTTTTTGATGGTAGGGTTGGATTAATTTGGAATCTATCGTATCCCACAACTGTCCCAGACTATGTTTGGAATATTTATTTCTCACACGAATAAATCGACTTTTGTACTATGTGGCGGCTAGTAAATTGAGCATAGGCTAGTGCTTTTGCTGTTCATTAGGCCTACTCATCTTGTTGGCTGACGCAAAGTAAATTGTGACATTCTTCCAATATCTTCAATATGCACCTCGGATTGGATAAGACGCGCGCGCAGTTGTGTCCCCAATGTGTCTGACTTGTAGCCTGTGAGAACGATCCGATCACGTGACTGAGAGCCATGTGAGTGAGAGAGGCTTCGGAATGCACTGCACACTCAGGGAAGGGCACAACAGCCCACTCCCATCCCACCTACACACTGGCTGGAGATTCCTTATCCATTAGACCCTGTGTGGCTCCATATAGACACACAGCCTGCAGAGCCCTGCTAGGACAGCCAACAGCACAATGCACTGGGTTCTCACATCAGTATGCGTTGACAGAGAGAGGAGAGACACAGGTAAAGCTGTAGAGCTGACCTGGACAGCCTGCAAGGCCTGCTCTGGGTCTACATAGAATGATAGTGAGCAGTAGAGCTGATCTAGGGCCGGCCTGCAGGGCTACACAAAGCTACATAGGCTTGGACACAGCGCTGCCGACTGACGTCAGACCGCAAAGTTAGTGATGACAGAGCCATGGGCCAAAGAGAAGTGCTGTGTGAGTGTGCAGATGATGCCCGTCAGGCCCTATTTTAAGACCTGTGACTCGTAGAGGGCCCCTGCTTCCACACACCCCATTGGATTAATAAGCAGCCTTTCAATTAGAGACAATCTGTGAGTCAGTGTGGCGTCAGCGCGGCCATCTGCTTACATACGACCATCCACTCTCTAGACTCCCCTCCCTCCCTCCCTCCCTCCCTCCCTCCCTCCCTCCCTCCCTCCCTCTCAGTGGCCCCTGGGGAGCATCGCCTGCGACAGTCACT
>NC_036860.1:51048505-51060542 GCF_002910315.2 Salvelinus sp. IW2-2015 | reverse complement strand
CACTGTGATAAAATTAATGTATGATCAGTAATGAAATTAGATCGGTTTGCTGGCATAGGTGTCACGCCCTGACCTTAGAGAGCCTGTTTATGTCTCTGGTTTGGTCAGGGTGTGATTTGGGGTGGGCATTCTATGTTTTTGTTTTCTATGATTTTGTATTTCTATGTTTTGGCCGGGTATGGTTCTCAATCAGGGACAGCTGTCTATCGTTGTCTCTGATTGGGAACCATACTTAGGTAGCCCTTTTCCCTCCTTTCAGTGTGGGAAGTTAACTTTGTTTGTGGCACATAGCCCTTAAGCTTCACGGTCGTTTTTGTATTGTTTATTGTTTTTGTTGGTGTCATTTTCTTAATAAGAGGAATATGTACGCTCACCACGCTGCGCTTTGGTCTAGTTCTTTCGACGGCCGTGACAATAGGGGACCTACAGTAATGTAAGGAGCTAATTCTTCACTTATAGTACATCTGTTGGTGGACAGATTATCTGGTTCTTTCACACACATCTACAATATCACTGAAGTGGTGTGTGTGGAGCAGTTTTGTGGCAGAGTAATTTTTTTACAGTGTATTTCCTGGCCTTGTCAACACATCCTGCTGTTTTCACATATATCAGCCGTGCCAGCTCTGTTCGGTGGCAGATAAGAGTACTGGAGACCACAGTATGCTACTGTACCGTCCGTCCCCTGCGTATTCTCCATCCCACGTCCCCCTCTCTCCCTCCACCACCTCTACCAACACAGCCAGTCACTCAGCAGCCCAGAGCACTCCCTCATTTCTATGGGACAGAAACAGACGTTTGAAAATCAGGAGTGAGCATCTCTCGCTGTGTTACTATAAACTTGCTCCAATCCAGCAGGGAATACAGATCGCCAGAAACCCTCCTGAAACCCTCAATAAAGACATGGGCTAGACTGGAGAGACAGAGGACCAATCTTGACCAAGGGTCAAGGGGTCAGGTGTGAGAGTCTTCCCCACCCTAGCTGCCATGGCGTCACCTCCTCCAACCTGACCCGCATCATCAAAGGTGATGCGAGAGGAAATAACATCCGCCTCGTCTTCCTCTCTTTCTCTGTTTTATTCGGGCACGCCGAAGCGCTGCGATGTCATTATGGAGATAAGCCATCTGGAAGAAGTGTTTAGGAATGCAAAGCTGGCAACAGTTATTGTGTTCTCCTGCATAGATGTCTCCCCCATTTCAGCGATGAAGATTCTTCCGACTTTCATTTCAGCGATGGCTGTTGTTTGAATCCCTGGTGTGTATTGATGTGTACGTAGACATATACACACACACACATGCTTAAAGATGCTGTGAAAATAGACCAGTCGCCTTCACCCCTTCTTCATGCAAACATAGGCACGCAACACACACACAAAGTACCTCGGTCACACACACCACATACACAAACACACATTTAAGTTATATATCAAACATAGCCATGCATAATGTATGTACAATCAAATCCCCCCCCACACACACACACACACACACACACACACACTCCACACATCCTGACCCTAGGCCAGTGTTCTCATTAAAAGGAGGCGCTGCGGGGACTTGACATCCTGACGTGTGATGTGGAAAGAGATGGAGGGGGTTAAATGCACATCCATTCTAATGGTACTGATGGGTAGACACCTCGCCATAGCCATCTACTCAGCCGTCCGTTCCAGCCAGCTATTTACAGCATTTGGATTACTTAGTGTAGATTGTGTGTGGGGGGGACTCTCTGTGTGGGTATGGGGATGAGATGAGAGGGGTTATGCACTCTGATCCAGGGGAATAAAGAGAGAGGGAGAAAGATTGGGGGTCTGTAAAGAGGGGGGGTCTGCCTGTTAGCAGACTGCCTGACACCACACTGATTCACAGATTGTCTCTAATTGAAAAGGCTGCTTATTAATCCAATGGGTGTGTGGAAGCAGGGGCCCTCTACGAGTCACAGGTCTTAAAATAGGGCCTGACGAGGGCGATCATCTGCACACTCACACAGCACTTCTCTTTGGCCCATGGCTCTGTCATCACTAACTTCTGCAGGTCTGACGTCAGTCGGCAGCGCTGTGTCACAGCCTATGTAGCTTTGTGTAGCCCTGCAGGCCGGCCCTAGATCAGCTCTACTGCTCACTATCATTCTATGTAGACCCAGAGCAGGCCTTGCAGGCTGGTCCCAGGTCAGCTCTACAGCTTTACCTGTGTCTCTCCTCTCTCTGTCAACGCATACTGATGTGAGAACCCAGTGCATTGTGCTGTTGGCTGTCCTAGCAGGGCTCTGCAGGCTGTGTGTCTATATGGAGCCACACAGGGTCTAATGGATAAGGAATCTCCAGCCCAGTGTGTAGGTGGGATGGGAGTAGGGCTGTTGTGCCCTTCTCCCTGAGTGTGCAGTGCATTCCGAAGCCTCTCTCACTCACATGGCTCTCAGTCACGTGATCGGATCGTTCTCACAGGCTACAAGTCAGACACATTGGGGACACAACTGCGCGCGTCCTTATCCAATTCCGAGGTGCATATTGAAGATATTGGAAGAACTGTCCACATTTACTTTTCGTCAGCCAACAAGATGAGTAGGCCTAATGAACAGCAAAAGCACTAGCCTATGTCAATTTACTAGCCCCCATAGTACAAAAGTCGATTTATTCCGTGTGAGAAATAAATATTCCAAACATAGTCTGGGACAGTTGTGGGATACGATAGATTCCAAATTAATCCAACCCCTACCATCAAAAAACATGTTTTACACAATGTGGCTGACACAACAGATCAGAACGTTTAGCTTAAAATGTTGATATAGTATTAGGCTATTTCTTCACATTATAAGCGCAGCAATGCGCACATGGCAGTAGGCTATAAGCGCAAATGTTCCATTAGCGGGAAAACACCCTTATCAGAAGTGACCGCAAATGCGATTATGCATGTAATGCTTTGATTATAAAGGTACATTTTTATGGAGAATATTATCTTCCCCAAAGTTGAAACTCAAGGGCTGCTTATGTGTGCCAGTTAGGCTCTACACCCCTTGTAAAGCGGATTAATATGCTTAATTTTAAGAAGTTATTTGGTCACTTTAGTTGTGATACATACCTATGGGCTAGGCTACATGAGGACTATGATTTGAACAAGTCGCAAAAAAAGCCATTGTTTCTTATGCTGGGCATCATTCAAAAGTGATAATATATCATTCACAAGTGATAGGCTGACATTGTCACCCATCAGACTATTCTTGATTTAATCTTGTCTTTACATATACAGTTGAAGTCAGAAGTTTACATACACTTAGGTTAGAGTCATTAAAACTCGTTTTTCAACCACTCCACAAATCTCTTCTTAACAAACTATAGTTTTGGCAATTCGGTTAGGACATCTACTGTGTGCATGACTGTAATGGTTCTCGTGGGCTGAAGGAAGAGTGGACCAAGGTGCAGCGTTTAAAGTGTTCATGATTTAATCCAAAAAAACGAATTGAACAAAAAACAAGAGAACGAAAGCGAAACAGTTCTGTCTGGTGCAGACACAAAACAGAAAACAACTACCCACAAAACACAGGTGGGAAAAGGCTACCTAAGTATGGTTCTCAATCAGAGACAACGATAGACAGCTGCCTCTGATTAGACAGCTGCCCCTGAGAACCACACCCGACCAAACACATAGAAATAGACAACATAGAACAAAAACATAGACTCACGCCAACTCACGCCCTGACCAACCAAAATAGAGACATAAAAAGGATCTCTAAGGTCAGGGCGTGACAATGACACAAGTAATTTTCCCAACAATTGTTTACAGACAGATTATTTCACTTATAATTCACTGTATCACAATTCTAGTGAGTCAGAAGTTTACATACACTAAGTTGACTGTGCCTTTAAACAGCTTGGGAAATTCCAGAAAATTATGTCATGGCTTTAGAAGCTTCTAATAGGCTAACTGACATAATTTGAGTCAATTGGAGGTGTACCTGTGGATGTATCTCAAGGCCTATCTTCAAACTCAGTGCCTCTTTGCTTGACATCATGAGAATATCAAAATAAATCAGCCAAGACCTCAGAAAATGTATTGTAGACCTCCACAAGTCTGGTTCATCCTTGGGAGCAATATCCAAACGCCTGAAGGTACCAATTTCATCTGTACAAACAATAGTACGCAAGTATAAACACCATGGGACCACGCAGCCGTCATACCGCTCAGGGAGGAGACGCGTTCTGTCTCCTAGAGATGAACGTACTTTGGTGTAAAAAGTGCAAATCAATTCCTGAACAACAGCAAAGGACCTTGTGAAGATGCTGGAGGAAACAGGTACAAACGTATCTATATCCACAGTAAAACGAGTCCTATATCGACATAACCTGAAAGGCCGCTCAGCGAGGAAGAAGCCACTGTTCCAAAACCGCCATTAAAAAAAAGCCAGACTACAGTTTGCAACTGCACATGGGGACAAAGATCGTACTTTTTGGAGAAATGTCCTCTGGTCTGATTAAACAAAAATAGAACTGTTTGGCCATAATGACCATCGTTATGTTTGGAGGTAAAAGGGGGAGGGTTGCAAGCCGAAGCACACCATCCCAGCCGTGAAGCACAGGGGTGGCAGCATCATGTTGTGGGGGTGCTTTGCTGCAGGAGGAACTGATGCACTTCACAAAATAGATGGCATCATGAGGGTGGGAAATGATGTGTATATATTGAATCAGCATCTCATGACATCAGTCTTTGTTTTGATTTAGAATGGACCATTATCATGCATCATGCACGAAACAGGGGCAGGGGGGAAAATACATGTCATCTATACACTTAAATAGCGAATGGAGGACACTTTTCCCGTGGTTCATTTTCATGCCAGGTAGGTAGGCTATACTCCTGTTTTAAAGATAAGCAATGTGCCAAATATTAGGAAAGTGGAGAAATAAGTATAGGTCTAGCCTATAGAAATCTGATGGGACCCTCCTCTTTTTAGTAGAAGCCATCACTCTGTTTTCTCTTGCAATTGCATAGCCTGTAGAAATGTTGCACAACACGAGCTCATGAGCTCTCAAGAAGTGTTTGATTAGATTTTTGATTACATTTGCATTGTTGTCAGAGTGATTAGAGGGACAATAGAGTGCTGAGTACCTGTCAGTTAGCAACGTTGGTAGGCTACTGATGACCATCAGCAGCATCAGAGTTTGGAGAAGCCTAATTACCGTGACTAAACGGTCATGTGGAATTTGACTGCCTTCATGACTCGTGACCGCCGGTGTGGCGGTAATATGGTAATAAGGACAACTCAGAGTATGCTATTCTGTTCTTCTGAAATAGACTACATTTTCTTCATATCATGCTTCTTTAGACCTGTCTAAAATAAATAATGTCTCTATTGTGAAGGTGTAGGCTATATTACATGGATTTATTAGACTTAAAATGTAGATGTTCCAAAGGTCAACATCAGTGGCTTGTAGTGGAAGAAGATGCTAAATGTATTTATGTTAATTAACGGTCAATTACCATGAAACCAACAGTTATTTGCTTGACAACCACCATCTGACGATATTTCGTGACCGCCACAGCCCTAGTTGGGAGGGGAGGAGGAGTGAGCAGCAACGGGGAAGGGAACCGCGGTGTGCCAGTGTCTCTGTACCTGGCTAATTCTCAGTGACAGGCAGGGAGAGGCTACGTTCATCAGCTCCCAGGTCTTAATCCTCAGTGTGAGCTGCAGACAGATCAGTGATGCCGCCAGACAGCAACGGCACACTGTGGAGCCTGATGTCCCTGCGCCTGCTGTAGTTAAGATGAGCTGCTGTGACAGAGGCAGACAGAGGAGACAGTGTTGCTGTTATCCCAGTGTTCTCTATTGAGCCACTGGACTGGAACAGAACCTGCTCTGCCTTTGGCTACAGACCTACAGGAGAGGAGAGGATTGTGATGTTATGAGACTGAGTAGTCTCCTCTTTTTTCTTCTCATTGAGGTCATGCACTATCCCAGCGTTCCAAACTCAGCAAGTGCCCTCCTCCCGCCTTCACTCCTCTCTTCTTTTCTCTCTTCTCCTCCCTCCTGTAGACAGCACTAATGGATCTCCAGTGCGCTCCAGCCCCACTCCTCCCCTCCCAGTGCATGGCTCAGCAGCAGCACTCATTAACACAACACACTGCCCTCCCCTCACTGGACCTTCATTTTGACTCATACACTGTTTATGACTTCTGCAATCAGTGGCAGGTCGTACAGCAGAACTGCTGTGTAACTCACTGAGTGCTCAGAGCCTGACTGTGCCAAGTATAACCAATGTTTTATTCTCACATTATTAAGAGAACTGTTTCGCCTTGTATTGAATGGCAGTAAAGATGTAATTGTGTATCATAAAACATGGTTTAGGCAGTGGTGAGGGTGTAGTATGCCTGCTATACAGTAGCGCACATACACACTGCTTCCGTCCCATAGATATAGCCACCCATCAGCTACGGGATTCATCTGAGCTCTGAGTTGTGTTGATGATCTGACACTTGAAGCTACTCTTTCATCTTAGCGTACCTCAGTCCTTTCTCCTCATCTAAATGTCTTCTGTCTCCATGTACTGAGAGGACCATTAAAATAACAAATGAAGACTGTTTACTTCAGCATTGTGACTTCCGGCGAAGATGTGGCTAGGAGCAGCAGCTAACTAAAGACGCTGTGTAGCTCCAACTATATTTGAACTAATTATTCAACACCTAGTTACACATTTTGTTAACTAATTGTCCCAAGATATCGGTTACATGGAAAAACGACTTAGAAATGCACAAAAGCAGTAACTTTTGAAGAAAAACACTAAAATGTTGTCTCTACCTGCAGCTAACAAGGAAAATGGTGGCGAAGAACAGCCTGAATACCCAGTTCTAAATGAGATTCGCAAAATGAACAAAAATCTCGAAGAGAAAATTGCAAAAGTGGGCGAAGATGTGGCTGAAATAAAACATACAGTGGGCTCACTGAAAACAAGTGGACACTCTCGACAACAAAGAGAGAGGATATCAACCTTGGAGGACAAGAACCCCAGCCTAAACGACACTGTTGAAAAAATGGAGACTATGATCGAAAAACGTAAAGAACAACTTCGATACCAGGAAATTTACAGTCGGAGAAACCCACTTCGGATCAGAGGGGTTCCCGAAATCCACATAAATAAAGAGGATTGTGTGAAAGACAGTTTACCCAACAACCTGGAGAAAGGCAAAAATGTTAATGTTGGCGAATGAACACCAGTCTCTTACCGGACAAGATGTTTTGTGAATGAACACCAGTCTCTTACCGGACAAGATGTTTTGTGAATGAACACCAGTCTCTTACAGGACGAGACCTGTTTTGTGAATGAAACACAGTCTCCTATAGGACAAGATGTTTTGTGAATGAACACCAGTCTCTTACAGGACAAGATGTTTTGTGAATGAACACCAGTCTTACAGGACAAGATGTTTTGTGAAATGACACCAGTCTCTTACAGGACAAGATGTTTTGTGAATGAACACCAGTCTCTTACAGGACAAGATGTTTTTGTGAATGAACACCAGTCTCTTACAGGACAGATGTTTTGTGAATGAACACCAGTCTCTACAGGACAAGATGTTTTGTGAATGAACACCAGTCTCTTACCGGACAAGATGTTTTGTGAATGAACACCAGTCTCTTACAGACAAGATGTTTTGTGAATGAACACCAGTCTCTTACCGGACAAGATGTTTTGTGAATGACACCAGTCTCTTACAGACAAGAGTTTTGTGAATGAACACCAGTCTTTACGGACAAGATGTTTTGTGAATGAACACCAGTCTCTTACAGGACACATGTTTTGTGAATGAACACCAGTCTCTTACAGGACAAGATGTTTTGTGAATGAACACCAGTCTCTTACAGGACAAGATGTTTTGTGAATGAACACCAGTCTCTTACAGGACAAGATGTTTTGTGAATGAACACCAGGTCTCTACAGGACGATGTTTTGTGAATGACACAGTCTCTTACAGGACAAGATGTTTTGTGAATGAAACACCAGTCTCTTACAGGACAAGATGTTTTGTGAATGAACACCAGTCTCTTACAGGACAAGATGTTTTGTGAATGAACACCAGTCTCTTACAGACAAGATGTTTTGTGAATGAACACCAGTCTCTTACAGGCAAGATGTTTGTGAATGAACCAGTCTTACAGGACAAGATGTTTTGTGAATGAACACCAGGCTCTTACAGACAAGATGTTTGTGAATGAACACCAGTCCTTACAGGCAAGATGTTTTGTGATGAACACCAGTCTCTTACAGGACAAGATGTTTGTGGAATGAACACCAGTCTCTTACAGGACAAGATGTTTTGTGAATGAACACCAGTCTCTTACAGGACAGATGTTTTGTGAATGAACACCAGTCTCTTACAGGACAAGATGTTTTGTGAATGAACACCAGTCTCTTACAGGACAAGATGTTTTGTGAATTCCTTAAAACACACATTACGGTATTCTTCGAAGCAAACAACAATAGTGCGAAACAGGTAAATGTCTGGGAAGCTTTTAAAGCTTACATGCGCAGAGTAATGATACAACGATCAGCTACTAGAAAATGTATCAACTTGAAACAGAGCTCAAAACGCTGGACAGGGAATATTGGTCCAATCCTAACAACATTTCTCTGGTAAATCTGACGAAAACCAAATACAAGCTGAATACTTTATTCAGTAAAAAAAGGGAATATTCCCTGTACAGGCTGAAACAGAGATGGTACGAATCAGGTGAAAAGGCAGAAAAACTGTTGGCCAGTCAATTGGAATCTAGAGAAACAGATCGGCAAGTAGGTGGAATCAGAAATAAGACAGGTAAGCTGATTAACCATCATAAAGAAATAAACAATATATTTTGAGACTTCTATCAGGAACTTTCTACTTCAGATGGTCCTTTAGATATGCAGAAAGCAGAGGCATTCTTTCAGATTCTGAACCTTCCTGAACTAACAGAGGAAGACAGGAATTGGCTCGACCTCCCCATTACTTTGGAGAAATTAACCGAAACTATAAGACTGGACCTAGTAAATGCATTTTCAGAGATATCCGGCTATAAAGTAAACTGTACCAAATCTGAAGTAATGTACATTACATTGTCTGAGAAATGACTTCCTCAGCTGGAGGTTTCAATGGGTCCCTAAAACCTTGAGGTACCTGGGGATCGCTTTAAATCCTGGTCAGAGAACATGATTTCTGAAAACCTTGACCCACTGTTGAACAAAATTCAACTCCAGTATAAGAGCTGGAATAAGCTACAAATCTCGTTATGGGGTAGGATACAGGTTATAAAGATGATCTTAGCTCCTAAACTGAATTACGTCATCAGCATATTACCACTATCCATACCTGTCTATACTTTTAAATCCATAGACAAAATGATTACTGAGTTTGTTTGGGCCTGTAAAAAGGCCAGGATGAAACTAGTGAGATTACAGGCAAAGACTGAGAAGGGAGGATTAAAGCTCCCTAACATGCAATTATATCAAGAAGCCTTTGTAGCTGCCCAAATAGGCTCTCTCTTTATTGAGAACTCGATATAGGCCAGTTTGGGTGGACATGGAAGAAAACTTAATGCTCCATTCGGAGTAACAGATTATTTGAGTCAACAAAAGGTGGGACTGCAGAATCCAATAATGTCCCATACTAAAAATATATGGAGGCAGATTCATAAAAGAGCGAAATCTTCACCATTCTTGACAAGCTCTGCTTCGTTATGGAACAATTCTAAATAGAAAATAGGTGGACACATGGTCTTCTGGAAAGGTTGGTATAGACAGGGGATAAAAACATTGGTTGTCTATATCAAGAAAATACTTTTACCTCTTTTGAAGAACTAAAGTTCAAGTATAATTTACAGAAACAAGACTTTTGGACATATCTTCAGCTGAGATATTGTATGTTTAAGGTACTACATAATAACAACAAATTCCCAGTACATTCCGATGTAAGTGTTAAGATAGAGATCCTTTGTAAATTACTATATACCGCAGGGCTAATATATAGCCACTTATAGGTGGATTTAATAGAACTTATAGGGGCCTATAGGCCGTATGGGGAAAATTATTGGAGGTAACATTTGGAGAGGAGGAATGGAATATAATAGTAGAGATGCTCCTCCCTATGAGAGATGCCCGGTCCAAGCTGATTCAATTTAAAGTGTTCAATAGGATTCATTGGACTCCTCTGAGGTTGAACAGAATGGGTTTGATAGAATCCTGTCTATGCTGGAGATGTCAGTCAAGTACAGGTGATATGATCCATATGTTCTCTGACTGTCCAAGCTTGCATACCTTTTGCAGAAGGTAATGGAAAAGATTGGGATATTCTGCGTACCACAATGCCTGCAAATCCTGCTTGGCTATTACTGAATATCACTAACGATATTGATAGACTGAAAAATGAAAAGTTGTTTCCTTTTATTTCTGTATTGTGTGTGCGGTGTGTTCGGGGGGGTTCACGCCCCTTCATCCTTTCCGCATTTTGTTGTGTTGCGGCCTTGTTCTAGAATGGATTAGGTTGTTTTTTTCCCTCGTCGGTCTGTACGCGGTGCCCCATGGTGGCGGGGTGGGGGCAGGTTTGGGGAGCTGTTTTCTCGTTGTCATTGTGGGGAGTTGTGTGTGGATTGATGAGGAAGATTTTTTCTTTGGTCCGTTTAGGAGTGGGGCTGTGGCGGGGTGTGGAGGGTCGGGGGTCGGGGGGCCTGGGTGCTTTCCGAATGCGCTGTGTATTCATATCTGTGAAGTTATTGTTTAATGCCAAATGTAATTAAATTGCTTTGTTATTATATCTTGAAAGGAAAAAATAAAAACAATAATAAAAAATTATAATAATTTGGTCATTCATTTTGACCAAATTAGATCTTTAGTCGCGCAATTTTATATTTAAGTAAGATGTTTGGCGCAGTATTTCTAAATATAATAAATAGCTTTTTTATTTTTATTTAAAGACTGTTTACTTTGTTATTATTGGGAAGGGGCCATGGTGACCTAGTCTAATTAATATCAAGGCCCCGCCCCCAGAGGAACAACACTGGCATCTGGTTAGGAGGACGGTGTCCAGTCCCACACACACATTCTGAACTTTCTCTGGGCTCTTTGATTCAACAGGATCCCACAGGCTTAACACTCCCTTGTTATAAGTCTTGATTCTAAATCGGATTGAGATGTTACGCTAACAAAGAGTTCCAGAGAAAAACCCAGCTGTGTGTCCTGGCCAGGTTCTCTCTACTGACCCTGGACCAGAGACCAACATACACTAATACTGATGAGGGGAAGAAATAACCATGTCCATGTCAGGTTTATGGTAGTACATGTATATGAGATAACCTGAAAACTACTGAGGCTGGACATCTCCATACTCCTGATTCTCTCTCAGCTCTGCAGCAGATTGCCTCGGGACTCCATGAGCTGTCTGTGTTGAGCGCTATGTAGTTTGTTAGACAGAATGTTCTGGCTGCTCCAGTGCACTCAGACACCTTCGGCACAATCGGTTGGAAAGTCTTTCAACGTTTAATGGTATGTGTGAACATCTCTCTCAGGAGCCAAGTAAGTCACCCTCATAAACTATGGGCGCCAAAAAGACGCGATGACAAAGTAATATAGCCTGTGGTCGTTTATCATTCCCTCACTATACAGTAGCTGTATGAAACGCAAGCACGTAGCTCATGTGGTGCTGCTGGGTACGTGTGTGTGTGTGTTTACAGAGGTGTGAATGTGGTAATTAGTCGTAAATCGTGTCTCTCTAACCTTTAGAGAGACCGACGTTTGTAATGGTCGCAGTGTTCCAGTGTTGTGGTTGATTCTGTCACAATATATTGCTTCATTATAGTTCATGAGGAAACTATCGGCTTTCCTCCTCAGCTACAGTAACTAGCTAGCTGCTCCCTCTGTCTTCTGCTCCGGAGAGGAGAGGAGAGGAGAGGAGAGGAGAGGAGAGGAGAGGAGGTTAGAGGGGAGAGTTTTTTTTCTCTCGATTTCCGGTGTCCCCCCCCCCCACCCTCCTCCTCTTCTTAGTGAGGCCACAGTCAGGCTGCCTCTCAGAGATTCTTGTCTTC